>NW_009219842.1:26142-61518 GCF_000690835.1 Fulmarus glacialis
GTGTGTTGTTTTTTTTTTTCTCACAAAGCCATTGCTGCTGAATATTGGGGAGGGAAGGAAGGGAAGGGAAAGGAAAGGAAAGGGAAGGGAAGGGAAGGAAAGGAAAGGAAAGGAAAGGAAAGGAAAGGAAAGGAAAGGAAAGGAAAGGAAAGGAAAGGAAAGAAAGGAAAGGAAAGGAAGTTAGTTATCAGCCACAGAGTCAAGAAATATATTTCTACCAAGGACAGGCTACAGATCTGGCTGTGCAGCTCTGTCTCACAGCAAATCTTTGTCAGGTTCCACTTCAGTTTTAATAAGCCTTGAAAGAATGCGGTTCCACCTCCAATATCATCACACCAAGTAACATAAAAGAATCTGTATTTCCCATAAACCGTATGTACATTTTGTATACTTCCTTTTAAATGTGACTATTTTTGCATTGAGTAAAGTTCTGAGTTAAAAAACCTCACTGTACGGAACAGAAGCTATCAAGACTTGGTTGGGTTTACATACAGAAATCATGTGTTTTCTGATGCATAAATAAAGTTTTGTTGACAGTCTTATAAGATCTTTCTTAGTTTAGAGGAAGACTAGCTGTAAGGAATTTGTATTGATGAAAGAATGGATGATAAATACTGTTTGTCATTACATTTTTGTAAATTCTAGTCTTTTTCTTTTTATTTATTTATTTCCCTTTTCTTCATTCTCTATGAATATATGAATCAACATTTATATTCTCTTAGTTCATGGAAATAAACCAAGCTGTGGTCTTCAATGCCAAATAACGTGTAAATGGCCACATTTTCCAAGGCCCTCATCATATAAAAACTCCCCTTTTCTCACCTGTTAATGAAAATTCCCAACCCAAAGGGCTACCAGTTCTACAAAAAATGAGCAGACAGAGGTGGAGGAAAGGAATACAAATAAGAGAAGCAATAGATGCATATGAACAGATCTCATCCAACAGGAGCCCAAAGTAAAATTACCCTTCCTCCTGCTCACTCATTTTGTGTTCAGATTCCTGTGTTCTAGCTGCAGGGGCAAAAATATGCTTATTTTTATGTTTGGAAAGCAGTTGCCACATATGGATCAGATATTGTTTGCCAGTTTTGTTTATGAATTACCGCCTATCTTGATAAATATCTTTGTCCAGTCATACAGCATCTACTGCTAAAGCACTCAATAGTTGTCTACATTTTAAGCCATCATTTACTATGACTGCATGTGCAATAGGAATGCCATTCAACCATCAACTTCTTAAGTACAGTTATTATGAAGAAGAATTATGTTGGATTAAGTGCTTTTTTTTATAGTCCATCTACTTTTCTCCATAATTATGGCTACAGCTTTTATGCTAAGAATTCCGCAACTGGGACTTGGAAATGGAAATACAGAAGCCTTGGGGACAACAGTACCATGCAAATAAGGAAGGTCAGGCTGCTTTCTTGATTAATGGCTCATTTGTTCCAAGTACTGATGTCACAGCTACACTTCAGTGTCTGTTATGCTGTAAATAAATATTTCAGCTCACAAATGCATTATTGTCTAATAACCCAGCATATTTGCATGGATACTCAAAGGGATTACAAGCAAATCCTCTGGGAATTATACATATAAGTGTATATCTATGCAACATATCTGGAAGCCATGTGTATCATTTCTTTTATGTAAAAGAAAGACAAAGGGCTTGGTGATAAAGAAACAGGACTGAAAATTGACAAGAAGTGATTTGCATTTCCTTCTTCACTTGAGAGCTGAAATGCAGATTAGAAAGGAAAAATACAACAAAATGGAGCGAAAAACAACTACATAACCTAAACTGTTCCAGAGCCCATCCTTTAGCCGTTGGGCATGAGTTGGCCACATCTACACAGTCAAACTCAGCCTCCGAAACACTGTGGCAGTGCCCAAACTGCCTGTTGGGAAAGCCTGTGCCAACTCCCAAAGCAGGGAACTGGTTGGGAGAGAGATACCTGGCATGCCAGAGACCTGCTCCCAAGGTACAGGTGGTCAAGCCTGAGAGACAGAGTTGTCCTTGCTTCTGTCTGGCTCATGACAGTGGTAGCACCAGTCAGCGCAGCTTGGACCCATTGTCTCCAGTGGGAAGTCGAGATCCAGGTCCTGCGTTAGCTAAAGTCCTGCCCTACCATGGTAGCTATATCAGTAGAAGTATTTATATCTTGATATTAAAGAGACTCTTTTATTCTTTTTTGAAATGGAATTGTTTCCTGCCTAAGACACTGGCACCAACTGTTGATTGTGAGACTGTTTTGTGAGGGTACAACTCCCCACCCACGTGAAGATACTAACAAACATGTGGTGGTTTTTAAGCAGATCTGAGCCCAGCTCCATGGAATAGCTTATTAGTCTGTGGCATATTTCAATTTCCAAGCTGATGAGGGAGGAAAAGTTTATTTGAATAGGATTTAGAATATGCCAGTTAAAAACAAATGGTATTGCATAAAGGAGCATGAGAAACAGAGGAAACTACAGGGTGGTTAAATAAAATATGCTGTTTGCAGGGGGGTGCAGGTTCCTCTTAGTAATGCACACAGTAGGCATGGAAACAAACAGTGAACAGTGGAGAATGAGACATTTCAAATGTAGATAATAAGGATGTTGCCTGGGGCTTTAAATATTCTTTAGTCTTGTTGTTTAAGCAAGAAGAGGACAGTGTCCCAAGGAAAAGAGACCAACTTCCAATTTCAAGAAGTAGAAAAGGCACGTTTAATGGCTTTTAGCAGTGGGTAAGAAAAGAGAAAACAGCATAACTAGAACAACAGAAAGCCAAGAAAAGCCCAGAGCAATAATTTTGAAAGGGGCTCTGTACTGAAGATGATAGCACAGGATTAGGAACAAATTTTTGCTAGAGGCTTAGAATGAATAAAGGGGATTTAGGATTAGGGCAAAGACAGGAATACAAACCGTTTCCAAGCAACAGTTTTTATGTGTTGGTAAGCTATGTGTTAAATAAGATACTTGAGCGGTAGCTGAAGCGATATACAGTCAGGAAAATCCTGTAGGAGAGTCACTGGTATTTATTGCAAAGATAGTGGTATGCAGGAATCCCAGCAACCCTAGGGACATGTGCATGAAGTCCTACATACCTGCAAAGTAAAAGACTTTCCTGTCTTCAGCAGCCTGACACAAAGACAGAGAGTATTAAGATGCACAGAGAATAATGGTAAGATGTTCAAGAGAATTCAAGCACAACTGAGGCTCCCAAAAAGCTGTTTTCCAAAAGTGAAATTTAGTGAATTTGAAATAGCCAAAATTTTAGGCAGAAACCTTAATAGGAACTCAGCAGAGACCAGGAGAATATTTAAAAGGGTAGATAAGGGGCACTTTGGAGAGGGACTTTTTTTTTAAAGCCCAGTATTTTCTCCAAACACACATCATGCAGACACAGAGAGCTCAGCTGTCTCCTAGATTTGAAAGGAACTTCTAAGTGTACAGCTGATGGCAGAATATGGGCCTTAGGTTCAAAATCTCAGTTAGTGCCACTACAATTTCCTGGAGTAAGAGTACATCTCTCTGCTGTTTTGCAAGGTCACTTTGACAGTATGCCAAGTCATCTGCATATGGAGCCACTGCAGACTGGTAACTCTAAAGCTCCAGTCAGGCCATTGCTGTCAAGCAGGGCTTATTACCTTGGACTCAGGCTGAACTGACATTCCTACATGATGTCTGGCTACCATTCTCCTGAACCAGCTCACATCTGCCTAAAACATACCACAAACACATACCTGTGGTTTCATCTCTGACCTTAACTGTTCTGTGGTATTTTCTTATGAGAAAGAATTGAGGCTGACTGTCATATTACATTGTAGAAATGTGCTTTTCTGCAAATATTGCTATTTTCTTCTTATTGTCCCCATATATGGCTGAAACAGTCCCTCCAAACTCAACACCATCCTACAACACAGAATTTTGTTGTGCACACAAAGCTGAGTGTCAGGAGCACAGCATCTTCCTCCCCTTTAACCTCAGTATTAGTCAAACAATTTCATTAATGGAAGATTTCCTTAATTGTCTGTCAGGTCTTTCCAAAGACAAACTACTGTCTGGTTGCTTTAGAAATGTGTTAAAAATAAACTACTGAATATCTTCATATATAAACAGAAGAAAATATAAAATCCATTTGGGCTTTTTGCAAATATAATTTTCTCCTTAAACAGTTAATACAAATCTTCTGTTTGCTTCCCTTTTCATTGGTAACCTTTAACATAAGTTGAGAGAAAGCAAATGCCTCTTGGAACCGAAGCTGCATGCCCTTGGCAAGCAGTGTGTATGGCAAAGGAAAAGCATGTGAGGCTGTCTCAGCAGCAAGAGACTGGCTCATAAGCTAAGAGCTTCCACAATCACCCCTGTCCCACAAAGGCTTCAGCTGTCTGCCTCCCCTCCCTTGCCTCTGCCTCATTTTCCTCCTCACCACCACCTGCAGCCTAACAACCAGAAGCTCCTCCTGGTGTTCCTGCACAGAAGGGCAGTTGGGAAATGAAAAATAATGTGACAGTAACAAGCATCTCTTAGGTCAAGCTGTGCTAAGGGGAATTCCTTTAACTAGAATTTAAATGGCTCCAGTGCAAGAAGTTGTATATTTTGAAAATATAAATAGAATAAAAAGGGAGAAGTTAGATAGGTTTCTCTTATTACACAGCACTGCCTGTGATAAACTCCATTAAGCAAAACTGCAGTTCCTTCTATCAGAAAGAGCAAGTCTGAGTCTAATTTTTACCCTTTATAATGTCATAGGCATTGTTCCAGCAGTGTACTTGTCAGAGACTACAGGAGAAGGAGGCTCTGTGGAGGTTTGGAGGGCATTAATACAATGCCAGCACGTCAGTGCAAACAGATTTCCGCAGCATAAAGAAAATGTCGTAGTACCCTACAGGGCCACTGCAAGCACAGTTTCTCCTAGCACCCACAAGGAGGACACAGACACACAGGACAGTCTAATATCTAATATCTCTATTCATACACATTTTAATTTATTGTAAAACTTCAGCTTGTGTAAGGGCTCCCGGAACGGTTTCTTAGGGAACCTTACATAATGCAAGATTCTAGAAACAGATATCCAGCACGTTAGGAATTAACACCATCCTTATCTCCTCTCTGCTTTGCCTCCTCACTGGTCATAGGAAGAACTCTTGGAAAAAAACGTGAGGAGGATGCTAGGGGGAAGATTGGGCTCTGCATGTGGTTTTGAGCAGACCTTAATCTACGGATTAGTTCCTGTGCTTTCCATGGCATTTGGTTATAATATGCTCCTGATGGTTATTGCCACTTTATCTCAAAAGAGCTATCCCTTTCTGCCTACCAAGAGCAGCCAAAATCATCCAAGTCCCTGGCAATTTTATTTCTGCTCCAACAGGGTCACACAAAAAGCAAACCATGAAGCTATGTGTGTCGTGAAAAATTGCTTGCATAACTCAGAAATTCATAAAACTTGGAAACAGCTGTATCTCATTTCCCAAGGCCAGCTGAAACTCCATCCTGTTCTCCCAACCTGTTCAGCCTTATTGAACACATCAGCAGGGACGCTGACTGAGAAACCAAGTCCTCTGAATAGCATTATACAATATTAGCAATATTTAGAATGACATGTACAAAACACACTGCTCAGTGTTGCAAAAAAATCAGGTAATCCTGATTCAAGTGAGATAATATCATCAGTGCCATTGTTAAATTTATGTACAGTACTTTAGAACAAGGGAAATATAGGTTCATGTGAGGCACTAGTAAAGGCTACAGTATATAGCATTAACATTTAGCAGAATAAATTGTATAATAAACTTGATCTCTGCCTCTAATCAAGTGCTGAGATTTTGTTAGCTCAATGCACATGTTTTCTCATAAAATATCTTGCACAACCTAAGTAGAGCTGACTCAACATTTATTGAAGTGCAGAGACAATTTAAATGTGGAGAAACTGAGAAATTCTGTTGGGAATACTGGCTTGCTGAGGACTATAAATGCTATATAAGCTTTCGCCAGAATCTGTTCACAATAGTTATTTGGAATAATATAGTGGTCACTGAAACATACTATGTCTGAGAAGTTGAGGACAATGTTAGGCTTCAATAAAATCCAAGAATGTGTTACCCCACTCAGCCCTCTATAAAATCTAATTTTACATTTTTCAATAAAATTCCATGGTGCAGTTATTCTATGCCATTGTATATTAGACAAAAAAGAAAGCTACTCAGCTGTAGCTATTTGTTTTGGTGCTTGACACATTCTGGTAATAACTTTCAATTGACTAAAGTTGCCCTTGTTTGTATGACCAAATTACGACAATAAACATGAATTACCATGTGTCAGTATGTGTATTTTATAAAGCTTGAAAGGGAATTGCGATTCATTAGAAGCAGCTGGAGGAGCTGCATGCAGTAGGAAGTCATCTGCAGTGATTATGGAATTTGACCCCAGAGTCGGTCACTGTTGTCTATGGCCCTGGCTCCCCACTTACAAACTTTCTCATGGGGAATAGTTAAGCCACACTTTTAATGACAAAGTTCCTGTCCCCTTCCCATCTTTTCCATCCAGTTTGTTTCTAACTAGAACTAGTCAGCGAGTCGGACAACTTGTTTCTTTGCTTTTGGTCAAAATAAGCAGCTGCATCAAAGCCAGGATGTCTTGCAGAGAAATATTGATTCTGACAACATTTACAGTGGGAGATTTCAAGTGTTCAGGCTAGATTCTTGGATTGTTTCTAGTGGCAAGAGACATGAATTAAGAAGTTGACCTTTCTGATCAGAAAACAGATGTTTCATCAAAATTCCCTTTCCTGAAAATATTTGAAAGGTTTTGGTTTTGTTCTAATTCAGAAGAAAAACAAAATTTCAAACCTCAACAGTTGTCTCAAACAGAAGTTTTGACTTCAGTCCAGCTCTTCATCCTGTGAAGATACTCTTGAAATGTAAACTTTCTGCTGGGGATGGGATGTTGTCACAACAGCCATTCTTTCTGGGCATGTTTCTGTTCATCTCAGGGTTGGAGCCTTTGACAGATAATAATTAACGGCAGATTATTCTCGAAGGGTATTTAAATCTTAAATATTTTTCTAGATCTTGTTATAATATTACAACCCGTATCCTTATGTCATCTTTAGTGATGTAAGAGGGCAAAACTAAGCAATTATTTGTATTTTTATGAATAATGGTTTACAGGATCAGTCTCTCCTTTTAAAATAATGGACCTAAACTGATATTTTTTGTGTTTGCCTCTCCCCATGACAGGAACTACAAAGGATGTTGCATGAGACCCTGCGAGGATAGAGGCCTGAGTGGACATCATATTTTAAAAATGAAAGGCAAATACTGAACACTGACAGTAATTTAGAGATTTCAGAATTATCCAAAGACTTCTATTACAGTTCCTTATTAAAACAAACAAACAAACAAACAAACAAAAAACACACAAAAATGAGTTTGAGAAATATAGGTTGTACCTAGCACTACTCCGAAACAAGCAAGCAGAGGACTCTAAGTGCTATATATATAAACTGGAGAGATGGCACCAAATTGTTTCTACAGCTTATGCTACATCTTTCTACAATATTGATTATATACTAATAATGACCTTCACAGTAGATACAAATAAGCACTAGCTGTGTTTCATGGCAATTTTTCAGGAACAGGTTTCAAACAACAAAGTATAGGTTTTAGCAGATTTAACAGAAGTAGTGCAGATGATAATTTTACCCTATTTCTTTACTTTTTGACACCGAAAATACATATTTAGTCACTTCTTTTCCTCAACCATGAAAATAGTTTAAGCCAGTCTTCTTGCTCTACCACTTGAATATAAGATCCTGCCTTAAGTACTATACTGAGTAAGGGACTTTTGATTAAGGGATAAAGTGAAAAATTCAAATATTCTTTTAATAAACATCAGAAGAGCAGACATATCACTCCATATGAAACTATCATGGAATACATTGATCTGGAACACGTATGCTGGAAGTCTCACTCAGATCTTTTTAGTTTGAAATTCTTCTGGATTTCTGGGATATTTAAGGTAAGTGGGTCAGAGAATTTCCTAAGCTGAGATAAGCCTCCACAGTAAACTAAACAGTGCCATGGCCCGTGACCTGGCCTTGATATTATATGGCACAGTATGGCCATGCACATTCTATAAAATTCTTCTATTCGTAAATAAGGTGGTTGCTACCATAATGATGTATTGGAAATGTATATGGAAATTATATCACAGGAGTTGAAGAGATTCAAGTCACAAAGGGGCTGAGCCCAGGAAGAGCAATGGCAGCTGACACCTGGACCAACCTAAGCTCCAGAATATCAACGCAGTTGTCCTGAAAAGGGCAAATAAGATAAATTTCCTTACTGGAAAAGAGTAGAAGTATTAAATTGAGGGCACAGTTCCCTATACTCATTAATTAATAATAACTCTGGAGAGGTCCCAGTCAGCTGGAAGCTGGCAAATGGTTTCTCAATTTTCAAGAAGGGTAAAAAGGAAGACCCTGGTAATTACAGGCCTGTCAGTCTCACTTCAGTGCCTGCTAAAATTATGGAGAAGGTTATTCTGGGAGTTATTGAAAAACACTTGAGAGACAACGCAGTCGTGGGTCATAGCCAGCACTGGTTCACAAGGAAAAAGTCCTGCTTAACCAACTTTATTTGCTTTTTTGGCAAGGTCACACATCTAGTTGACCGAGGGAAGCCAGTAAATGTGGTGGTTTTGGATTTTAGCAAGGCTTTTGATACTGTCTCTCACAGTATCCTTCTGGATAAACAGTCCAGCACACAGCTAGATGAGTCCATAATATGTTGGGTGAGCAATTGGCTGACAGGTCGGGCTCAAAGGGTTATAATAAATAGGGTTACATCAGGCTGGTGGCCAGTCACCAGTGGGGTTCCCCAGGGCTCGATTTTAGGGTCAGTGCTCTTTAATGTAATTATAAGTGATCTGGCCATAAGAATCGAATGTACATTAAGTAAGTTTGCTGACCATACTAAACTAGGAGGAGCTATGGACTCCCTCGAGGGTAGAGAGGCCTTACAGAGAAATCTGGATAGACTAGAGAGCTGGGCAATCACCAACCATATGAAATTTAACAAGAGCAAGTGCTGGATTCTCCACTTGGGACGGGTAATCCTGGTTATGTGTACAAATTGGGAGACAAGAGGCTGGAGAGTAAGTTTGCTGACCATACTAAACTAGGAGGAGCTATGGACTCCCTCGAGGGTAGAGAGGCCTTACAGAGAAATCTGGATAGACTAGAGAGCTGGGCAATCACCAACCATATGAAATTTAACAAGAGCAAGTGCTGGATTCTCCACTTGGGACGGGTAATCCTGGTTATGTGTACAAATTGGGAGACAAGAGGCTGGAGAGCAGCCCCGCGGAAAGAGATCTGGGGGTTTAGGTTCATGGCAAGTTGAATATGAGTCAACAGTGTGCCCTGGCAGCCAAAAAGGCCAACCATGTCCTGGAGTGCCTCAAGCGCAGCATAGCTAGCCAGTCGAGGGCGGTGACTGTCCCACTCTACACTGCACAGGTACGGCCCCAACCTGAGTATTCTGTGTCCTTTTTCGATGCCTCAATATAAGAAGGACATCAAACTATTAGAGTGTATCCAGAGGAGGGTGACCCAGATGGTGAAAAGCCTCGAGGGCAAGATTTATGAGGAGCAGCTGAGGTCACTTGGTTTGTTCAACTTGGAGAAGAGAAGGCTGAGGGGTGACCCCATCACAGTTTACAACTTCATCAAGGGGGGCAGTGGAGGGGGAGGGGCTGATCTCCTCTCTCTGGTGACCAGCGGTAGGACACGAGGAAATGGAATTAAACTGCATCAGGGGAAGTTCAGCCTGGACATTAGGAAAAGATTCTTCACTCAGAGGGTTGGTCAGTCACTGGAACAGGCTCCCCAGGGAAGTGGTCATGGCACTAAGCTTGTCAGAGTTCAAGGAGTGATTGGACAACACTCTTAGTCATATGGTTTAGTTTTAGGTAGTCCTGTGAGGAGCAGAGAGATGGACTTGACGATTCTTATAGGTCCCTTCCAACTTGAGATATTTTATGATCCTATGATTCTAATTTGCCTCAAGACAATCAGCTTCTTTCAGTTAATCAAGTTAAAACTTTCTTGGCTTTTATTAGATACAAGATTTTTTAGTGCTGTCTGTTTATAGTAAAACAATTATTTTGAACAAACTAAATAAGATTCATACAGGACTTTGTATTTGAGGGTTGTTTTTTTCCCCGCTATTTCCTGTAAAATTCACTTTGGCTACAAGGTAGTTTGATTTTTATTAGTTTAGAAGGCAAACTTCTAAACCAGGGTACAAGGAACATCTCCCACAAGATTCTCCACAGAATGTGCAGAAAAGATTCAAATGGAAGTTAACACTTGTTATGTGTCAGTTTTGCTCATGAAGAGGCCTTGGGCTCCCTGTGGGGTAGATGCTGGTTCTGCTCCCCCAGGGCAGCAGAACAGGGCCTGGCAGCCAGGGCCTATCCCACCACCCCAGCCAGGAGCAGGGCAGCTGGGGTCACTAGGAACATCCCCAGCCCTGGGCATCAGGCAGCTCCCTGGAGATTGGGACAAGCCAAGGCTAGGCCAGGACGTCGGCCCACGGGTGGGGGGACCAGGGATCAGGCCCAGTGAGGGGAACCAGGGTCAGAAACTGTGCCGGGATGGTGGGGAAAAATCTGAAGCAGCAAAGTATGAGACTCCTGGGGATTGCCCTAGTTTACAGGTGCCACTGCTGTCCACCTGAAGGGTGAGAGCAACATGGTGTGCTCCTAAATGAAGGCAACCAGAGCTGTATAGCCCACATTTAGTATGATCTATAGTTATAGTATGATCTTGTGGGGACCACATGTTAATGATTTTAAGAGGGCAAATTGAATAATTCTGCATGACACAAGAAATTTAATCAATATAAGCCAAGATATTAAAGCTAAATTTGAAAATTCAAAAATATTCTCTACGTGATAATCATCACAGAACCCAGTTGAAGTGAAATGGTGCCTTAAAGGAACTATAAGGCTTTGGTGCACATGCAGGCTGACATGTCTGGAGACACTAGTTCAAAGAAAGCACTATATATACACAAGTCCTTTAAGCGTCTGAAATGTGGAACAAGTTTATGTTTCACAGAAGATCATGTGTCTTTCCCACCAAGTTTCGAGGCTCAGTTTGAGCACTGGTAGGATTCAGGGAGAAATTCTTCCCACATGGGCAAACACTAGTGCCCTGCTGGCAAGGAAGAATTAGTCATGAGACAATTTAGTATAATCCCTTGTTGTCACAGAAGACCTCTTTAAATTATTCATACACCACTACCACACTCTAATCTTTTGGGAATATACTTCTGATGTTCTTCAGGCAGACACAAAGAAGATCCACAGAAAACACTAGCAGATGTGTCAAAAGCAGCCAGACTGTTTGCCTGAATTATTCTTATACCTAAAAATAAAACCAGATCCAAAAATGAAACTTTGAAACAAATTTCAGCCTTACAGAGGTCTAAAACTAGCAGGATACAAGGGCACATATGGGGAAAACATGATGTGTTTGGGTCAATAGTATTACAGTAATATACACTTCCAGCAACTGCAAGCAGAAAGGTTGAACACATATTTATACAGCAGTAGTAAAAAGCTGAATGATTTAGCAGAAAGTGAAAATAAAATACAAGAAGTAGGTCAAGAAAATAGAAGGAACAGTAGTTAGAAATTCTACACTGAACTCTACAGAAAGGAAAATGCTAATGAAAGAGGAAATGCCTAGGCTCTAGTCAAGCATTGCTGACTTTAAAGGGAACGTTTCAATGGGATAAGTTTTGTGAACTTTGGGCATTTCTGATGCTTAATTTAAGTTAAATCATTTGTTAAATACATACTGTTGGCTGAGAATTTCTTGAAGTCCTAAGTAGACATAAGTATATGTGAGTACTTGGCTCTACAAAAAATAAATAGAAAATCTCTTTTTTTTAAAGTTTAGTTTAAGAAATGAATTCTAGTAAAAAAGGTAGCATATGAAATTTGCTAGTTGGACACATTAGCTGAAGTTTCTTTATTGTATTTTATTTTCTGATCTATCATCTGAGGATATTTTCCTGCTGTGGGATTGACCATATATATTTTATATTGTCTAATATTTAAAAGAAAAAAATCCATCTGGATGAAATCAGATTGTCTTGCAGATGTTGAAATCCATCTTCTTTCAGTTTAGCTACTTACATAGAATTTAAATGTCTCCTATAAAAACTGTTCTTTTGTAAAAACCAAACCATGTTGCTTTGCATTTGTGCACAACTATTGCTCCTTATTCTATTTATAAATATTTGCAACTGACATTGTCACAGGACCATATGGCTAGGCACATGTTTCAGTTTGTCTTATTCAGTTTAAATCTTAGCCTGACTTAAAACCTGCAACATAAGTAAGGTCTGTGAGGATTATTTTAATTTATTTTATTAGCTGCATATCAAAGACTTTCCACTGAAATAGCCTGCTCCGGTAATAAGACAAAGAGTAATCTGTATAACGATGGTTGCTGCTTTTCCTTTCTAACTGCCAGAAAAGACACAAAAGCTTTGTACTCTGTAAGTATCTTCTGGATTATTAGTTAATTAAATTAAAGAGTGCGCAACACTCTTGTTTCTCTGTGCAATTGCATCTGCTAATTATTTTAGGGGTCACTGGATTGTTGGTGTGCACGTTTGCGTGTGCCTTTCCA
The DNA here is from genome assembly GCF_000690835.1 of Fulmarus glacialis. NCBI lineage: Eukaryota > Metazoa > Chordata > Aves > Procellariiformes > Procellariidae > Fulmarus > Fulmarus glacialis. The sequence goes on from NW_009219842.1 coordinate 38,834, forward strand.
CATTTTGGAAATCAAGCTTTAAGTTTTGTTAATTTAAGGTTAAGTTATCATAAATTCAGAATCGAGGGTGGAATTATCTGGTATTTCTAATGTCTTTACAAATTCTACTCTTTAGATTTCCACTTTTCTTACCATTGCTGAGATGTTTTTAGCTAAGACATGATCTTGGTTGATATTCATCTGTTATTGGCTTCCTTTAGAGCAGTAGTATTAGGGTTATTTGCTTTTTATCTTGGTTTTAAAACTTGTTACAATTAATTAGTAGAATACACACGTCACCTATCAAAGTGTGCCTTAAAAAGTTTATCCTTCATATCCCTTGGAAGCTATACGCTTGTTTATTCAGCACTCACCTTCACCTGCAGGTTATTGCACTGTGATTTTGGGATTACAATTTTTTAATTATATTTTGGCTGCCATTTAAAATGTTACTATCAATTCAAAAATGGTATGAGACTTGCATTTCTCAGAAACTGCTTTTCATCAGTGGAGCTGGTTAAATATTTTGCCATAGGAAAATGCTAGCCTATTGAAAATATATTGCAAGGAAAAGAGCATCTCATTTAGGAAAAAGAAAAAACATCTTGGTAAAAATGCTGTTCTACCACCGTCCTGGAATGGTATATTTCTCATATTTAAGTTTACTGCTATGTAAAATAAATATTTAGCTTTTCTTTTTTTTTTTTTTTTTTTGAATCAGAATTGCTGGTTAATCTTGGAGCTCCTACTGAATGGAAATTCTGAATCCTGAGCAGCTGCCTTTACAAGCCATCTTCACAACAGACATCAGGTGAGAACCCCTTGGAGAGACTGCAGATGTATACTCCTGTTGAACTGTAGAAAAGGAAGTGTCCAAGAGCAGAGATAGATTTGGCAGCCTGCTAGTAGTGGATTTATCATTACTCAGACAAGTGGTTACATTCAGTGTTTTCACATTGCACAATAAGTCCAAAGTGGGTGTGAAATCCATTTATTTTCTCTTAAAATGCATTTCCTACAGACTTGCTCACTTCCTGCTCTAGTACCATTCTCCTTCAGCAGAGCAGAGATTTTTGAGTGTTCTCTTTGGCAAATGACTTTTTAAGTGTTATAAATCTTCTCCCTGATTTCACAGCCATCTTCAGTCTTTTTGTACGTGTGTAAGTACTGCTAAGAATTCAAGACAATGGAAAGACAGTTCTTTTGAATATGAAATGTCAATAAATCCCAATTCTCTTTGGTTTCATTAATACTGGAAGTGATGTAGCTAAGCCAAAACTAAAGCTAAGAGAAGTAATAAACATTATTATAGCATTGGTTGAATTTGGAATTTCTGTTCTGCAACAAACTCAAAAGAATTTTAAAAAGAAATGCTGTTTTGAGTCAGAGTGCAAGCTACATATTTTGCAGTCATCCCAGAAAACAGACATTATGAAATAACAATCGTAACATTTTAAACATAAATAAATAATCTATATTTATAAGTTTAAGTGTAAATATAAATGCAAGGTTAAGTTCACTGCATGTATCATTATTAGCCATCTTCCTCATCTCTGAAAGACACTCAAGGCCAGTGCTGGAAAGTTGGACACAGGAGGTCTCTGGAGGACTTCTCAAACTAACGTTCCAGCTCTGAGAGTAAGGAGATTTTGTACGCAAGGGTCTCATATGGCCAACTGGAGTGTACAAATCCACACTCTTGCCCCAGCATCTTCTGGAGAAGATTCTATAATAAGGCAAATAGCAGGAAGTCACTGAAAGGTGCTGGTCAGAAAAGTAACACTGAAGAGATAGTTTATTATCTAAAGACACCGTGGGCAACAGCAAAATGATTTTTGTCCAGTTAGTCTCCATCAGCAGAGTTTTCTGAGTTTTATTTAACTTATCTTGTTCCAGATAAATTTTGTTTTCTAGCAAAATGGAACTTCATAAATAAAAATTTCAAAAGAATCCTGACATTCTTGCTTTAAGGAAAAAATGGGAAAATTCCGCTTTGAGGCTCCATCTGAATTGGGGCCTTATGTGATAAGGCCCCACCTTACAAAGCTGCTGCTATGTTTGCTACAAGGGCAGGTAGGATATGCAAGCAACCAGAGCTCTTGTATGTGAAAATTGCCTACAAGGGCAGTATAGGTGACGAGTAAGGCAAACCCATCAAAATACAACTCTGCTATTAAAAAGCATAGCCTGAACTCACAACCGTCACAGTTTTCCTCTGTGACAGCCATTCCTTTTCATTCATAGTATTATGGCAGGCCGGGCAACAAGCAGCCACTTCAGAAAAGTTACAGGGCACCACCACGTCTTGTTTCCTGAGTCCATTTCCCATCCTGCCTCAAGCAGACATTATGAAAGGATGTTACTCCACTTCAGTATTGCCTAGTGGGCATCATGTAGAGGTACCCTGGGCATCACGACTCAGCAGAGATTCACAGCTTTATTTGGTCTGATAACTTCTCAGCCTTGGAAAGGAAACCTCAACAACCGTGAAAATTCTTACTCAGGGAGGCTATTGGATATGCTGACTAAACCCCTGTGGGCTTCCCAACTTGGAGTCAGTCTGCAATAGAGGGGCCAGAGAACCTCTAAACATGAAAGTCCTTGCACAACCTATTACTATGAAGACGGACATGGCAAGAGCTCAGGATCCCCAGCAACCTGCCAGTTAAGCTGGCAGAACAGCACAGTTTTTTTTTTCTATGTGAATTTGTTTCATCCTTAACATTTTTGTCAAACTTTTCTTATTTAACAAATTGATATTTCTCTGACAATGACCCTTTTCACCATGAATTTGTTGGTTTTAATAAGAATGTAAATTTCTGTCGCTGCTACTGTTGCTCATTAGAAGAATGAGTAATACAGAATGATTTTGATCTGAAAGAAAAATTCCTTTTTTATTTTTTTTGGAGATGCATGCTGCCTCTGGGATTATTTCGTAACAATTAGCACAGTATTTCAGAAAATACATTTGTTTCTCTGTGTATAAGACCATTCAAGGAGCATATCAAGTTGACTAACTCAAATACCTTTGCTGAGATTAGAAAGACATGGCAGTTAAGAATTTGCTCTTGAATGCATCAATTTATGGGCATTTATTCAGACAGATTTATTAATAAATCTTCTGTATATATGTTATCATCTCCACTCAAAGCAGGTACGACTTCTTATACTATAATTCAGCGTAATTCCTATACCATAATCCAGAGACTTGGATTTCTATCCTAATTTACCTGGAAAGCTCTCTGGAACTTTTCCATTTCACAGACTCTGAATCTGAAAATGTTACTACATAATGTTCACGGTAACTCAAATTTTCTAACATTCCATAATAATTCCAAAAGTGTTTGTTGCTCAGGACCATTGTCAGCATATCCAGCACTTAGGGAAGTGCAAACAACATGACCACTGAACATAAAAGTACATGTATTTCATGTGTAGCTAATATGAGTGAGACTACACTGCTGTCCTCTGTGTAAAATTCTCAGCACGGTCATGGGTTTTCCATATTCTTAATAACATATACTTCAGTGTTTCAGAAATAACATATTGAAAAGTTAATAATCCTGCAGAATAATCATTACCAAAACAAAACTTTTATAACTTTTCCAGATAAATAGTATTTTCAAACATCCCAGAATTAATATTTGGTTTGATTTTAATTTTCCCCATTTAATTATTACTAAACATATTTTTCTTTTAAAAAGGATGAAATCTCCTTCAGACAGTTTTTTTCTTAGTTGCTCATGTTTAGCCCACAAGGCTGAATCTGGGACATACCGATCATTCTGTGGCAAAAGACTAATGTCATCATAAATCTGGGTTTATGACCTCATGACTAACAGAAACAAAAGAAAAAGTGGGGTTGTGAAAGCACTAGCGAGATCAAAAAAATTCAACAGCGAAATAAACTTCCCTGTTACACTCTATATACTACAGTATTCTTTCAAAAGAATACATTTGGCTCCTGACATTTTAAAGTCTGCATTTGCAGTGCTGTGGATAAACTGCTGCTATTTTCTAAAACAAGTCCTCACGATGCGTTTTATCAGAGTGCAATGAAAAAGATTGCATTTATTATTCTAATCACTGTTACCACAGATAGACTTTTGGATCCAAGCTATGCTTTGATTTTCATGCCTGAAACCATTTTACCGAAACCTTTGGAATTAATGTGCATTTACGTTCTTCATTACTAAATATAACACGTATTTGGAGACCTTGTCTAACTTGCTATAAAATAAAGTGAAGCCCTACATTGCCAGCATGGGTCACTTTCATTCACCTTGAGTGTAATTCATGGATCATGAATTAGTTTCCGGCAGGAGTTAAAACTGAAATTGCTGACAGGCTTAAGTTGTGAAGCTTCACTTAAGCCATTGTCTTTATCTGCTTTTGTTGAGGGTGGTTTTTGTTTTTTCCTTCCAAATTACATTTTCAAGCTCTTGTTTTTATTTTAACTATTTTTTAAAGCAATTATCATTACTTTGTACATAGTATCTTTTTCCACTGACAGATTTCCACTGAATAACGAGAAGAGGAAAGCAGGTTTTTTCTTGTGGAAGAAGAGTACCTGGGTTGTGTCTATACTAATAAGCTAGTCAAGGACAAGGCATGGGTTGAACGCTAGTATGAAATTGTCAACACTATGTAATTCTTAGCATGTATGGGGTTTGCCTGTATCATCCACCGTTATGGCTAATAATGTGTGAGTACAGCTCAGAGGTTAATGTGGGGCAGAGACTGTTTCCAAATAGAGTATGGATGAGGCTGCCTTACACTGTGGGGCAACAGAAAAGGGAAGAGTTGGCTCTATGGCTGTGACTGGTGCTGTGCCACCTGCACTGGGAGCCAGAAAGCAAGACATTTACTCATAAACATAGCCCTGGATGCTGGGGCATTGCCTGGGAGACTCCAGTCAGTCAACAAGGATAGTACAGAATAGGAAGTCATGTAACAGTCAGACATATTTCTTGGAAGGAATTTTTTAAATGAACTCTCTAGTGCTAGACATGTCTCTGGGTATCTATCCCTGTGTGCACAGGCACTGGGGAGATCAAAAACTGCACAGGGAGGAAAGGCGGAAATAATGTGAGCCCTGTAGTGCAGATGAGGAGAGCGCTGTTTTTTCTAGAATAGTGAGAATTTGTGTCTCAAGAACTGAAGCATTTCTGAGGAAATCTGAGGGACGTGTAGAATAGAAGGAGACAAATCTGGCACAAACTTACTCATATTATCTCTAACAAATTGTACAGAAAAATAGCAAATTATAGAGATACATATCCCTTGAGCTGAACTCTGTTCAGAGAGACATGGTTAGCTAACCTCCCAAAAGGATCATAGAAGTGAATTAACATATGTGCAGAGTAAAATGGTGTAGTGGTTTAACCCCAGTGGGCAACTGAGCACCACCCAGCTGCTCTCTTGCTCCCCCCGGGTGGGATGGGGGAGAGAATCAGAAGGGTAAAAGTGAGAAAACTTGTGGGCTGAGATAAAGACAGTTTAATAGATAAAGCAAAAGCCACACGCACAAGCAAAACAAAACAAGGAATTCATTCACTGTTTCCCATTGGCAGGCAGGTGTTCAGCCATCTCCAGGAAAGCAGGGCTCCATCACGCATAACAGTTACTTGGGAAGACCAACGCCATCACACCGAAAGTCCCCCCCTTCCTTCTTCTTCCCCCAGCTTTATATGCTGAGCATGACATCATATGGTATGGAATACCAGACTGGTCAGTTGGGTTAGCTGTCCTGACTATGCTCCCTCCCAGCTTCTTGTGCACCTGGCCGAGAATGGGAAGCTGAAAAAATCCTTGACTAGAGTAAACACTACTTAGCAACAACTAAAACATCAGTGTGTTATCAACATTCTTCTCATCCTACATCCAAAACACAGCACTATACCAGTTAATAGGAAGAAAATCAACTCCATCCCAGCTGAAACCAGGACAAATGGAAACTGATTGTTTGACAAAACACATATTTATTTACATTATTTAAATATAAATGAACTAGTACCAAAAAAAGTACCTTTTAATAACTTAGGGAACTAATCTCTACGGGTGAGAGAGGAAATAACACATGGACTTCCATGATACCAGTCTTCTTAACTCCACGTGTCCTGAGACAGGGAATTCACCCGGGCTCTATCCAGCTTTTATGCCTAACTCTGAACTAAACCATATGTAACTACAGCAAAGGAAATCATGTTTTGGTAATGATAGACACCAACCTCTGAAGGTCCTATGTCATCTCATAAGCAAGATGGCTCTTCCTACTTTATACTGTCTACCCTAACCATAATTCAACTGTAGCCCATGGGTAGTACTTCCAGCTGTTAAGGACCACACAGTCTGAGCAGTATCTTCAGTCTTTAGGTTATCCAGTCTAAACCTAGACTTACCCTGGCTGTCAGCATTCACTGTAGACCAAAACATATAGACCCCAATCAAACAAGCCACTTTCCAAGCCTAAGTTCCCAAATCCTCCAGAAACAAAATGAGATATGTAACATTTAAATTCTCAAACCATCCCAAACCTCAACCTGAGCCTAATCCAAGCCATAAAATCCAAGCCAAAAAACCTCAGCCCAACCCCAAGCTACCCTTTTCGGAACATAACTTACAACTGTTGCCCAGGAATGAAACCCAACACGAAAAGATAGAAACAAGACTGAAAAAAAAAAGATTAAAAAAAGACACAATTCACAGGTAATACAATTCCCTTTCATAATGCTGAAGAGTGTGCAGCTTCAAACATTAAAAACTCTTCACTTTCCAGCTCTCAGACCTAATTCTAAACCCAGTAATGGTCAGGGATTGCAACTCTCCAACAAACAGGAGACAAAACATCAGCTGTCCTTAAAATCCTTCTTAATCTTGAGACATGTAGCATCCAGCATTTAACTGCTTTCTTCAGCCTGTAGATTCCCAAACACTAGCTCAAACATAAGAGCTGAACTTAACCAAGGTCATGGAAAAAATTATAGGAAAGAAAGAGCACAAAGTATTGGCCTAAAACAACTCTGTATTTTTTTCTTATTCTGGGGCAAGGCACCAGAGGTTGAAATGGGTTCTTCAGTCATTACATTCCCCCAAATAACCTTACCCTTAAAAATAATTCTAGCCAAGGGGAACACCCACCCAGTGAAGGGAACATAAGCTGTTGACCACAATTGACTCCAGACTTCTCTTCAGTCTTCTCTCTGAAGGCTGCTCAGTTTTAAGGACAGAACTAGACTCCAGTTTTAGATTTGCAAGCCCCCAACATAATAGTAATTATGACAAGAAGAACTATACACAAAGTAAAAAAAAAAAGAAAAAAAAAAAAAAAAAAAAAGAAAAAAAATGTTGACAACAGACTCCAGCTCTATTCCAAACTCTTGCGGGCAGAATAGAATTAACTGGCTTCTTCAAGCTTTTATATTACCAAAACATCATCCAAACCTAATTCTAACTCTAATGATTGCCACAGGACCCATCCTTTTAGTAAGAAAACATAAATTCCTGATCATAGTCAACACCAGCCCAAGTTTAGGATAAGGCTTATTTTTTGGAAATAACTTACATTGTCTTACATTGGAGAGAAAGGTCATCTGGACATATTTGAGTTAAACTTCTGAATTAGATTAGGACTTGAAATGGTTTTGTCTGAAGGTGCTGTAGATAGAGATTCCTGAAAATATTTTGAAGCACACCTTAAACTACAAATGCATTTTACAGAATTAGCAGGAGGCACTGTAACTCATACAGTAAGAAGGCCCTGAGGACCACATGGAGTACTAAGTTTACAAGTAAGGAGCTGAGGAAAAGTTGACCTGACTTCACAATAAACAATGCAACAGCAGAGGAACCTGGACTCTGCTACAGTGACAAGATCTACTCAAATCTCACTTAACTGCAGCTTTGTTTATTTGCAGGACATACTTCGATGTATTCTATAGCTATTGACCTATATGGCACAGTGTGCCATTCCGTGCTTTGAAGTATCATGATAAGTTTGAATAGTTATTCATCCTCACTGCAGAGAGTTCATTTCTACCTTCTTTAGGAATCAAATAAGTTGACTAAAAATATTTCCTCAACTGGCTGACTGCAAGGCAAGCGGCAATGGTCCTTAACTGCTGGGCAGCTGCACCAGTTTCACGCTGCATTGGTGTTAGGGAGATAGCTGGTGTCAGTGGTGGTCATTCCTTGTTGGGCAGAGGATAGAGTTAGGATTAGCACTAGGATGATTTTGGAAAAGGAGATATGATGATGTCACCTGTAGGCAATGCATGCTGAGCCTTCTGCCAAATCCAGGTGAGGGGTGGGAGTGATAAGGATCAGGAATCCATGTCCACAGCCAAGGACAACAGCAGCCCTCCCTTTAGTAATAACTCTCATTGGCTGGAGACCTGTGCAGTCTTACAGTTTCTGGTGATTAAGGACCTATTATGGACACTGCAAATGCACCTATGAATGCACCAGCCATCCTGGAGATGGCTCTTATTTTCTTTTCCAGGAACAACATGTTTTTGCAGCAAATTCAGCATGGATGTTGAGAGCTGGGTGTGGGCAGGGGTCCTTATGGAGAACATACTGGAGAATCACAGGTGTGTGGGATGCATATGAGTAAAGTGAGGTAATGATGTTAGAGGAGTAGTGTGGAAGAATGAGAGTGGATGCAACGTGTCACAGGCAAACTAAGACCTTATGTAGTGAGCCACATATGGTGACCTCAGATGAGAACTCAGACATGGTTAATTGTAGATGTTGCCTGTGATTATAAAGAGCTCTGATCCTCCATTAATTTTTTTTCTGAGGAAGCTTAAAGAGTAGTCTTTAGCCTAACCTGATTTATATAACTGTATCAGTGAAGTTCCATATTACTAACAAAAAGGCTTGAATGAAAGAATGAACGAACCTCTTGAATGAACCCTTAATAACTAGAATTATCTGTTAATTGGTGAGTTACGTACAAAGGGATAATTTGAAAATACCGCTTAAGAGAATGAACATGGTAACATCTAATCAGTGGAAATAACTTTTCATTTGGGGGAACATCTGATGGAATGTTGCTGGAAATTAAAGTGTGAATTGTTCTCAGGGAGAAATAACGTAATGAAAAACACAAGACTCTCTATTTCTAGGGAGTTGCTGTTTTGTGTAGAAATATCATCATTAAAAGTTCATCATTCATTTTTCTTCTTTAGACAGCCATATAGGAGTCAGCAATCAGTATTTCCAAAACCAAGTTGTTGTCCCATATAAATAAGTTTGGTAAAAGGAAAATGTGCTGTACACCAAAACTATAAGTAGTGGGTAGAAAAAAATCACAGAATAAATATGTATTAAGTATTGTCTCTGGGGCATCTATGCTTCTTTGGACTAACAGAAAGGAAAACCTACTCAAGACTTTTTAAAGAAACCTGTGAATACAATACGATAAATCCCAGACAACGGACTCATATTAAGCTGTGACCCCTAAGAGTTCTTATGCCTTCTTCTGTTCTCTGAGCACAGATGCTAGGAGCTGAAGACATACTGGCTCACGCTGGCGTATGTGTCAGGTTGTGAATTGAGTAGCTAACCTTTAAGGAGGGCAAGAAGAGAAAACTCATTAGGAAAAAGTGGAGAATGGGGCTTTCCAAAGGGTTAGGCTCAGCATACATGCAATCCATAGAAAGTGCTACAATAAGAAAAACATTCCTCTTGCACATTTAAAAATGGCTGTACTGGAGACTGACCTTTTTGAGAGAAAAGACAAATTAGTGATAACAAAAAATTATTTCCTTTATGATAAATAAAGAAAGAAAGAAACAAGTAAATAGATCGTTCTTTCCGCCCTAGTGATTCTAAGCAAGGCAATATCTTTAGCTATATCTGACAGGTCAGGGCATACGCCTTTATTAGTAACTTAGAAAAAGCTATGGCACAGATTCAAACACTGACATGGAAATATCCATACTGTTTCATTGCTAGCAATTTCTCTGGCACAGTTTTAATGTGTGTCAGATGATACCCAAGCACAGTTTGGAGGACAAGATGAGCCAGCGGTTTCTCTAAACGGGCAATATGGTCGAGGCCATTTTGTATAGGGAAAAAACAAGCCATACTGTGCTCCTGAGTGAAAAAACAGGTAGTGCTTTCTAGCATAAAAACAGTCAGACGACTCTTCAAGGGAGTCTTCAAGGGCTGTGTGGAGAGCATTTCTTCAAAGACAGTGTAAGGACGAGACTACATGTTGAGCTTTATGGAAATGTTTCTTCCAGCAAACAGTTTGCAGTCTCTTTCAAAGAAGCAGTTAACTTCAAAACTTCCCAAGTTTGTGGGCAGGCCCCCAAAGTAACAGTTTTTTGGATGCTAAAAAGTAACACTTTCATACTCATTTGCAGCCTGTACAATGTTAGACCTGTGTTAGTATGGGAGAACGAACACATCACTCAAGCATTCATTTAATAACTACTCTATGGGCAAATATACAGTATTCTACTGTATGTGTTTCAATTTCTCAGAGGATGTTAGAATAAATTATAGTATATTATTTCAACACATTAAGCCACAAAATACTAGCCATCTAGCTCACTCTTAGAAAGAAATCCATCGTGGAACTATTTCAATAATAATACAAAAGGTAAAATTAATGCAGTTTATAAATTAAGAAATTACCTTACAAATTATGCTAGAATTATATTTACAGCCATATACACACCAATAACTCAAGAATCGCCCAAGTGATGTCAAATATTATGCAGAAAGTAACAGTGGTCTAATAGTTCCACAGGTGTGATAGAAATACACAGTCCTGTTCTGCATAATACATCTCACATCTAACTGATATTTTGGTTGCATATATCAGAGGACAAAATCTGCATTACTAGTTTGTAGAGAGAAAAATTCAGCTATAATCATTGATTCATACTATCCATGAACAAACATACAGAAACATTCTATTACTCTCTTTTTCCCTCCAGATCTAGATCCCAATCGGACAAACTCAAAGCCATGTTAAGCTAGGAATGTTATTCACTTGCATGAATACTCACAAAATGGATTAAGATTTGGTTGTATTACATAAATAGGTAACATGAGTGATTCATTCTACCTCATTTGTTTCATAAACATATTCCAGTTGTCAAACTAGCTATGTTGTACTCACCGTGATAAATACACTTTGCCTCTATACTAAAGCCTCACCTACCAAGGCCTAAAAATACATTGGTAAAAATACATTTATTAGATATGTTTCTGTGCAAAAAGCAGCCAAATTCACTAAGACTTACTTGGGAAATTTTCTCGGAACAGGATGTTCCTGTGAATTATAGAAAAGCCATTAAACAAATTCTCTTTCCGTCCTTATAACAGATTTTTTCAGGCTCACCAAATTTTTACAATCTGTTGTGGTTATCTTTGTAAATTCTTATGACAAAAAAAAACCCTCAAAGGCTCATTTTTACTTACACTGCATAAATTAATAACTCATACACATAAAACCCCTCAGTGGAAAAGATTCATTTTAATCACAAAGGAATCTTATTTTTGCAATAATAACCATAGTTTGTGAACTTCATATTTCAAATGAAACTTCAGACATCTGTTACTTCAAGAAATTATTTTTCATTTTTAGTCACTTACAACAAATGGTGAAAAAAAAAGTGTCTTTGAAAAAAAGACATTTTAACACTGATTGTGCAATTTTAACTTGAATTTTAACCATTCTTTGACCATAATATAACACTTTACTGGGAACTTGTCACGTTGAGTAGGGCTGGAGTGGCAACCTCGACCTCTCTGTGCTCAGTAACACATCCCCTTTAAGAATTACTCAAGGGGAATAGGGTTGTGCCATGAAATCTTACAATGCAATCATTTTTTACATTATATACATGTATGGAACATATACTGTCTAGCAATACTTTTTTGCTTCACTTTATAATATTATGAAATTACTTTCTTAATCTTATCCTATTCCTACACAGGATATTTGGTATACAAGAAAAATAGCAACTCAGACACTCAGACATGCTGGTAAAATCATGTTTCTGAGATGTTTTCCCATTTAATTTTTAGACAAAATTAATTACTTCATAACTAGTTAATAAAGTACATCTGCAGCCATCTCGGTAATACAGAAGGAAACATGTTCTATGTAAAAACTTTTCTATGTAGGTCCTGTAGCTAGAAGCATATTCATGCTTTACACTGTTAATTAATCCTTTGGTTTACTATGCTATGTCTACATTAGCATTTCAGTGAACTAAACTACAGTTAGTGATCAGGGCTACACCTCTGAAGGAAATCTCCCACAAATCATCAATTAATGCACTGAGTGGTCTCAGAACGTGCAAACTGGATTCCTTTTGGCTGAAACTAAACTGAGAAATGCACTCCAAAAGAGCATTCAACGAGCTCCCACCACTGATGGATGTGCTGTCCACTAGACTGAACTGGAACCAGTCTGAAGTAAAACCTCCTGAAACATGTATAGTGTGGACATCAGTCCTGGGCACCAACTATTTCCATCTACAAACCCATACTTGATGCCTTTACTAATGGGTAATGCAAATGTTGCCAGTAAATGCTACGTCTCTCCAGGAGGATGCAGGTACTTAAATAATGAGCTACACGTGCAAACTGTAACAGGAAGTATCTATAGTAGTCAAAGTTTATGATCGTGTAAGACAGAACAGACATAATAAAAGATTATTTGTAATGGCCCACTTTTGGAATACTGAAAACCTACATATAAATTTCTTAAAGACCATAACTAATTCTAACTCTTCTTTCTTGCAAAGTAAGAGCGTCATTTATCCCAATACAGAGTATGAACTATATCCAATATTTTTTCTAAAGTCTGCTACCCCTTCCCATTAAGATTCCGCTTCTAGAAAAGAAATATTATACTAAATCCATCAGAAACCTGACTGTAATTTTGTTTAAATGAGCTAGATTTATTTACTTTTCCTTTAAAATTTATGTGTTAAAATTAATCTTCTTTTTGCACTTGCATGGATTTTGCATTCCTGAGGGCATAAGAAACTACTCTGGAACTGACTATGCTTTAGGTTTTCTTTAACACTCATTCACATCAATTTAACAACTGTTTTCAGTGTTATAGGATTTGTTTTCTTTAACTTGTGGGTTTGGTTTATTTATAAATGTGGAATCCCATAGATTATTCTCTTCTCATGTAATATAGAAGTTAACTTTTTTCTATGGCAAAAACCTCAAAATTTGTATATAAATGTAATAATAAAACTGTGCGATCTAAAAAAAATAAAGTTAAAAAAACCAGCTTAGTACAATATATTCTTTATAGTTTAGTTATGCATTTTATTCTAAATGTTAGCCTTTGTATCCTGCAGAAAGTTCACATTAAGTAGCAGACATAGAATACATTCTCCTTCCTCTTTATAAAGTCTTTATCAAAAATAACAAACCAGAATACATACTTGCCCAAGGATTGGTCCTCATGCAAGTTTTTTTTTAGATATTATACATAAAATAACAACAGATACCTTTTATGTTGTACTTACTAATTATTTAGATCATGCAAATTATGCAGGTTTCTTCTTCTATACATATGGTTCTCATGTTTAACTTCTTCAGTGTGCTTATCCAAATGAAGTAGATGACTTCTTGTCCACTTTATGAATAAGTATAATGTGAGAATGGAGTGAAATTCAATCATATCACAGAGAATTTAGTGCATTATTGTGCTGTTCAACTGCTGAGAATAAAAAAATAAATAAAACTATGTATAGAATTAAAATTATTTTAAAACACATATTCATATATTGCTAAGAAAACACTTTTGGATTTTTTACCCAATAAAACTCATCTTCATTTTTGTATGGGTTTTACAAAGCTGACAATGACAAGACCAGTCTTACCTGTGAATCTACTCTTTGACTTATACTAATACATTTAAAGAATTTTGTTATGAATTTTTAAAAATTAAAATAAATAATATTCATATCATTCAATCATCTACTTTAAAAAATATGTAAATCTTAAGAAAATAATACTATGAAAACATATTTTGACTGGATCCGCAGCTGGTATGAGTGGGTCTTCATGAGGTTAAATATACACACCTACATGGAATTATCACAGCTGAGGATCTGGACTAGAATTTTTATTAACTTTTTCCACTGTTTATTAAGGCTCTAATTGTCATATAAGTTAGAACCGCTTGACAGCACTTTGGCCATGTGAAAACATTTCAATCTTCACCTTTTAGCTCATTTACAATACCAGAGAAATTTGCAGGGGCCTTCCTGACAGGCAAAAGTCTGATGCAGGGGGTGGAATCTTGGTTCCATAAAACTCAGTGGCAAACTCCCACTGAGTTTACTAGATCTACAATTTTCCCCAGAATAGTAGAACAAAACTCTTTGAACAAAATATATGTTCCTAAATACAATATATGAATGATGACAGTGCAGTTAGGCACCTTTTTCTGGTTAGCTATGGAGGAAAAAAAAGCAAAGAATGTTCTCTCTTTGAAAGTTTGGGAAAATCTCCTGATTATGTCAGTTTCCTGACGTAAAGGCATCCTGAAACAAAGCCTTCAGTGGTAACTATAGGACTTAATAGGAAACCTCCAAGAGAATTGTGCTTTCCAGCAATGTTTTTTACATTACTACTCCTAGCGTGAGTACAAAAGCAAGTTTTGTTGATAGAGTACATGTATTTACATTGGATTGTTTTTTTGGCTATGTGATCTCCCAGCTTTCTTTATGATCTGCAGGTTTATGAGGAAAAACCACATCTTAGAACAATTATGAGTTGAGACACAGTTGAGACCAAGAAATTATTTCTTCTCATTTTTGGCTTTTCCTCAACTAACGTCAATGACAATGGCTAAGCTCCTTCTGGATAGAAAGTGTTTTGAAGGAAATGGACAGCACGGCTGAGGAAAGGAGAAAAAAAAAAAAAAAAAGTAAGTGGCTTTGCCATGTGCCATAGCCATGTAACACTCAGTCAGGTCATAAACTTACTTTGGAAAAAAGCAGATGCAGAAGCAGCAGCTTCAAGTGCATTCAGACTGGAAGGCCACCTTCTTATTAATTAATTTGCAAAATTCTCTTTTCTTTCTTTTTTTAAAAACAACAAAATGAGTTAATAGCAAAACCAGGCAGCTTTTCCATTAGTTTTCTCTGTCTTTCCCAGTGGCTTGGGGATTTATGTGCTATTTCTTATACATAGATCAGTAAGCTTTATGAAATACTGAAAAAAAAAGGCAAACCGATTATGGAAAACAGAATTTTGATACTCCTAGAAAATCACTGAAGACCTGGTCTAAACCCCTCCAAAACCAATTAAAATATTGGTATACATTAAGGATGTGGTGGAGGATAATGCTGAAAACACAATGCCTTTACATAAACTGATATTACCATTTCTTTGGGCATTCTGACTTAGCTTTGATTCCTAATCTCAGAAAGATGTAAACAAATTAGAAGAGGTTCACTGGTGGGTATTAAAGAAAATCCATGAAGTTGAATATTAACAACAGTAAATTACTCTTTTTGGTCTAAAGGCAAATATAAGGAGACAGGACCACAAAAGCATAAATCAAATATTCATTTTCAAAAACAAGGAAGCAATCACCAATATACAAAGAAAATGCATTTGCAAATCATTAAAAGAAATACTTTGAGAGCCATAACTGATTACAGAATTCATTAGCAAAAGTCATCTTCAAAGTCAAGTATTTAATGAGAACCAAAAAACTCTTTAAATACACGTGTATTTTCAGGCCATAGCAGGATTTTATCTAACCAAGGACTTCTTTAGAGCATCTACAGATGGAACAAGGGGATTCATTCACAGGCACTGGCAGCCTCAGACCCTTCATCTAGTTTTACCACTAGAAAATGGCAGAAAGCTGCATAAACTCTAAAGGTTACCTGTGGGAAGAAGTTTGTCTTGAGTTCTGGGGTATCACAGAAAAGTTCAGATGGCACTACATACCACTGTTTAATCTTTTCCAGAGGCTGAACCAAGCCATTTTAATCTAAATTTTAACTTCCAATAAAGTGGAAGATTCTGAGTAAGACAAAGTGGTCACTCCTGACAGAGTATTCATGGAAACATCATCTGTTTGTCAACACCCTCTCAATATTGTATCAAAGTGGGTATTTTGAATATATTCCAGCATAATAAAACAACAAATCAAGGGAAAATTGAGATTCAACATCCTATTTGTTGAAAAAACTTATGACATAACTGAATTCTGATGTGAAGCAAGTAAATATGCTGCTCTTGGCAGTTAAGAGAATCTTCTCTCCAAAATGTTTGCCTAGCCCTCAAGAACAAAAATGTTGTGCAAGGAGTGAGAAAAGCACAGCAACTTTACTCAGTAGTTAGTATGTTTAATTAAGTCAATGTCAATCCAGAGCAACAGCATACACTTGATTGCAGCTGGTTTAAATGCTTGTTGCACAGTTGAGGATGAAGTTAACTCCTAGCAGGTGGCACAGGAATTACCTTGCATTCAAGGAAACTTAGAGGTGGTTGAATAAGTACACTGACTTCCAGAGAGACTCTTAGTGCTGTCCTGGTGAAACAGAAAAGGGAATTAGGCAGATTTAGCTACTAATACTATCCAGCAGAAGGCCAGATATTTAAATTTGAAATTGCCCATGTTCGTATGTTCAAAATAGTCTTAAAATTACAATGAAAACATATTTCTTATTTCCTAGGACTACCAAGGTTGGAGGCCTGGACAATCTAAGAGTTATATGTTGATCTACAGCTTCAGCAAATGGCAACTCAGGGATTTTCTTGATAAGATGTCTTCAAGCATGTGAAATGAGAAAAAATTCAGAAAGAGACATATCTGAGTTCTGGAAAAGCTGCTCAGTGAGTTTATTTCAGTTTCCAAAACAAAGTTAAGAAATTACATGATTAGTAATCACCTGAATGATGAAAATGTTTCTGTAGTGAAGAGCATAGGATTGGACGAAATATTATGTCACATAAAACTTCAGGCAAGATGATTCAATGGTCAAGAAAGGACCCCTCTGGTCACTGAAAATCAGTTACCAAATACAAACATTGTCAGTCTGTGTGGAAACGCAACCTTTTATGTTTACAGTAAGGAGATTCCTCAGTCTGCCATAGACATTATAGCAACAAGAGTGGATTCTTGGGTCTGTTTATTTGGACAGACAAGGAGAAATCTGTTAGTTACCATCCCTGAAGCTTAACTGAACTTAGGAGAGATCCTCCCTGCAACACAGTAGAAAATACAATATAATCATGGGCTTATGAAATCACTAGGCAATGAATTAGTGTAAGAATGCCAAATAAAAGTAAATGGCTTTTGTGTCGAAAAGTTCTTCATCTCATGATAACGTGGAATAACTATGATAACATTAAACTAACAGCAGTGAGAATAGAATGATTTTCATTAGTTTTCTGGTATCAACTGCATAAATACAACCACCTTCTTTCCAGAACAGCCATATATATAGTGTTTAATGATGTGGGGTAACCTATTTTATAAACTCCTTTTCAATATGAAGCAATCATCACTTTTTTAACTAACCACATATTTCACATTCTAACAAACATGGGAATCATCTGCAATGATGTTTAAAGCAGCATACAGTGTGTGCTTCTCTGTCCCTGTGGCTGGGTTAACTCCACACCCATGGAAAATATTACATTCTAATGATGCCAGAGTTTGGTTTTACTCTGATGGGACTCTGAAAGCCACGCTAAACTGACCAACTGTGATTTACAGCTAGTTTGTCTTCTGTCTGGAAAATGAACAAGTGAACTATTTAAAACAGTAGCTGTTTTCCTCATTCATCTGTTTTGGATCACACTAATCCTAGGTTTGGATGAACGATAACAAGAAGTTAATATTTATGGTGTTCCCAAGTATTTACTAAGTATTACACAACTGCAGTGCCACAATAACATAAAACATTTCTGCTCATTAACAGGCATTGTCTTTACTGCATTCTGGATAGTAAATCACAAGAACACATTTTAAAATTTCTATTTAGTGAGAGTCACAGCTTCAGAGACCTATGATTTATTAGAAAGATGATCAATTAATGTTCAGAAAGGAATAGATACAATACTTTCTAAATTAAAATTTCAAAAGCAGTTTCAAGCATGTATGTATGTCTGTTTATCTTTCTACAGGATCTCCATAGAAGATATAATAAGAGAAAACCTTTTTGATGTTTCCATGCCTGAGTAAGCCAGAGTAGAACCCGGAAAAGCATTATGAACAAATAACGCTCTACTAGAAACTGCAAAATATTTGAAGACCCAGATATGGTGTGGGTGTATAGGGAAATTAGCTTTCATCTGACTTTCCTGTGAAGCTTATTTGTTCAAGCTGTATTGTATCGGAGTTAATTCTTTTTCCCTTACATGTACACCAGGAGGAAAACTCCTGTATTCTCAAAAGGATATCAAGAAATTTCCTGGATCATTTCCCTACTTTCATCCAGTAAACATTTTGAGTGGAACTATAGTCATTACACCCAAGGGCCTGCATTTACTTCTCTGAGACTGAGAAGTCTATCTTTTCAGAAAAGAATTTTTGATTTTATGAAGTGAGTAGGCTGTTTGGACAGAAATGTTGACACTATGCAAAATACAGACTGTATTTTAAACTCCGTCAGGCCTTTAAAGCCTAAACTATTGGCATTTCATTATTTGTGCTCTGCTATGTAGAGATGTCTCAGAACAATAAACCTGGGGTCCACAGGTATTTTTCTGATCTCCTGCCCTGCTACTTTTCCTGAGGAAACTATATTGGAATTCAGGCAAGGTTTGGGCTTGCAGCTAATTCAAAGGTAGGTTCAGCACCAATGAAATTGGCTTCAAGCATTCACTTCTTGCAAGACTGAACTAAGTAGTAAATACCAGATGTACTCCTTGCACAGATGGCACCATCTTAGCTCAGAATTTGGGAACACATGTCCCACATCTGAAGCAGAGCCAACAAATCATGGTTTGTGGTCACCAGTCAGATTCCCAAATTCCAATGCACAGCCGGACATCAAATTATTTGCATGTTCACAATAAGAGCTGCAAAACCAACAAGTCGTGCATCTATAATGTACCTTAATTCCTTTTTGAACCTTGGTAGAGAACTATATTTAAGCTCTGTATCTTTTAAGATTTTATAGCTTGACTGAAGGACCTTTGTCTCTATTTGAGAACATTTCACAGCAAAATTTCAGATTTCAAATTTAAATTGAACAAGAGGGGTTGAAATATGTCAACATTTATGTCTGTTGGTAATGAAACAGTGTTAAAAGGTCTGTAACCCATTACAGGTGAGGTTACCAGCCCTCCATGTTCCTGTCATGGCCCCTGAGGCACCATTAGGCCTGACTGTTCCTGCCTGGCCCCCCCGGGGCTCCCCCCATCTTGCCCATGGCCCAGGACCCCATGTCAGCCCCCCGGGGCCATCAGCCCCTACCCCTACCCCAGCGATGCCGCAGCAGGGCCGGTCTGCAGCCCCCCCACAGCACTTCCCTGCCCAGCCATGGGCCCCATCGAGCCTGGCCCACCTGTGGGCCTACATCCCAGCCCGGCCTTGGCCTGTCCCCAGGGAGGTGCCCAATGCCCAGGGCGGGGGCTGCCCCCAGTGCCCCCTGCCCTGCCCATCCCAGGAGATCCCTGCTCCCAGCCCCTAGCCCCACAGGGAGCCATGGACCCACCCTGCACCCTGGAAGTCCCCAAGTCCAGCCAGCAGCCAGGCTGAGCATGCACTCCCAAAAGGCCCCCCCACACAAAAACACATAGGTAATACATACACATGGACCTTGGGCCTTGGACCACCGATGTCCTGGGGTGCCCCTGGGAGGGGCCGCGTCGGGAGCTCACGTCTCTGAGAGGGGGTTGTTGGTATTCCCCTGCCCGCCATTGTGAGTGGAGGTGGGAACCTTTTATCACATAAGCTAACATACAGTAAAGACTTTTTTTTTGTTAGAATCATAGAATCATTAAGGTTGGAAAAGACCTCGAAGATCATCAAGTCCAACCGTCAACCCAGCACCACCATGCCCACCAAACCATGTCCCTAAGCGCCTCATCTACATGTCTTTTAAATACTTCCAGGGATGGTGACTCCACCACTTCCCTGGGCAGCCTGTTCCAAGGCCTGACCACTCTTTCAGTAAAGAAATTTTTCCTAATGTCCAGTCTAACCCTCCCCTGGCGCAACTTGAGGCCATTTCCTCTCATCCTATCGCTAGTTACTTGGCAGAAGAGACCAACCCCCCCCTCGCTACAACCTCCTTTCAGGTAGTTGTAGAGCGCGATGAGGCCTCCCCTCAGCCTCCTCTTCTCCAGGCTAAACAGCCCCGGTTCCCTCAGCCACTCCTCATAAGACTTGTGCTCCAGGCCCTTCACCAGCTTCGTTGCCCTTCTCTGGACACGCTCCAGTGACTCAATGTCCTTCTTGTAGTGAGGGGCCCAAAACTGAACACAGTATTCGAGGTGCGGCCTCACCAGGGCCGAGTACAGGGGCACGATCACCTCCCTACTCCTGCTGGCCACACTGATACAGGCCAGGATGCCGTTGCTGTCTTGGCCACCTAGGCACACTGCCGGCTCATGTTCAGTGTTGTTCCTATTGTCAAAAATTAACACAATTGATAGGGAAAAGCAGACCAAACCATCACATCCCAAAAGTTAAAATTTCACTGATATTTTAGATGCTTTAAATTGAGCTGACTTGCATAGAAAATGTCCCCAGTGCTTCTTCTGCTTATCGGAAGCCCCTTTACCTCCTTGTGTATTTATCCTTATACCATTTTTATAGCAGTTTGTGCAATATGCCAGGTTGCTTATTAGGTATTGCAAAAAGAGAAAACTTTAATTTCTCTAATTTTTAACTCTATCCAAAAAATGAGTTCATTTTAGTTTGTTCAACTTGGTTTTTAGTACCATGGCCATTTTTATTTCATTATGCTTTCAATATTAAATAATGGGTTTTTTTAACATTTCTTCCATTCCCTCTTTTTTCATGGCAATTAACAATTATGTTCCAAGTTTTTGATATACCGAGGAAATCCATTAAAATTAGCTGGATAATTTACTCTGTGTGTGAATACTTTTCTCCAGGATGCATACAATGTGAGGTAATAGTTCTACTCATATTTTACCTTACTCAACAAAATCATGTTTAAGGAACATGATTACAAACACCTTGATTGAATACAGATGTTCTCCATGTCCATATCATAGACATAGGCCAGGGTAACTGGCTTGAGGTGGCCCTGCTTGAGCAGGAGGGTTGAACAAGATGACCTCCACAGATCCCCTCCAACCTCAACCATTCTGTGATTTTGTGATTCTTCCCACGTTTGTGTGGAAGGATTTCTTTGTCAGTAGCAAGACTTCCAAAAATTGTAGTTTAATTTGCTAAATTCATAAAAAGGGTACATATTGTTCATATTATTCTCCAGGTATGATAGACTTAGAATACACCTACTTTTCTATGTTGCTTGAGCTCCCTCTGCTTCCCTTCACCACCACCCCCCACACCCCCCCGTCCCCACTTTAGAAGTCAGGAAACAAGTTTTTTGTGTTTGTTTGTGGTTTTTGTTTCTTTGGGCTGTTCTCAGAGAAGCACAGAGCTCATTAACTCTGGAGGGTTGTGAAGGCCATGGAAATGATACAGTTCCAGCAAGTGTGGAATATCGAACAGCATTACAGAATGAATGATAAGAAGCGTAACAAACTCACAAAAGAGCTTTGCCCTGCAAGATCTCCTCCCTTATGTGCCTGGTATTTGAGAATAGTTACAAGACAGAGTTATGCGAGTTGGATCCAGCAGCCTACCCCTCCATAAAGAGTTTTCATATTTCAGTATCAACTGTATGTCTCTGTATACAATTGTGGCTGTGAATGATCTTTTCCTACAGCTTGAGTTTAGAATATAATTAAGGTTAAAGTAGTTAACACTAGTGCTGACACCTGGGACAGCTAAATCCTTTGTGCATGGGCAGAGAAAGAGGAGATGGTCACACAAAACATTTTTTGTACTTGGCCCTCTGAACATTGCTCACATGTGGATAGCTACATTTTCTAATGCAACATTCCTCTATTGTTTCAGTACAATAATCCACACAAGCAATTCACATCACAGATAATCCATACTGCTTTAAAGGTATTGATCTTTGTCATGAAATCATCAGTGAGTTTGCACTCTCAGATAACTTGATCCTTCAGATGAACTGTACAAGAGTAAACAAAGAAGCAGGAGGGATCACAGGCATGTGGGGCTAATTGGGTTGAGGGATGAAATTCCATATGCACCCAGACAAAGGTATAACCAAAAATGTTATAAAAACAATGGTGTTTCAACAGATATTCCACTTATATATATGAAAGCTACGCTGTGCAGCAGGGTAGCTATGACTTAGTCGCCATCACGGAAACATGGTGGGATGAGTCTCACGACTGGAGTGCTGCAATGGATGGCTATAAGCTCTTCAGAAGGGACAGGCGAGGAAGGAGAGGTGGTGGGGTAGCCCTGTATGTTAGGGAGTGCTTTGACTGTCTAGGGCTCGATGGTAGTGATGAGGAGTTCGAGTGCTTGTGGGTAAGGATGAGGGGGAAGGCCAACAAGGCAGATATCCTGCTGGGAGTCTGTTACAGACCACCCAACCAGGATGAGGAGGCAGACGAAATATTCTATCAAAGGCTGGTAGAAGTCTCACAGTCACTAGCCCTTGTTC
>NW_009219843.1:0-42483 GCF_000690835.1 Fulmarus glacialis
TATTATTTTAAAGTGTGCTCTCCTGCTTGTTACCGGAGCACCGGTAAACACAGCTCTCTGTTCTTCAAGCAGCTCTTGTGACAAGTGGCTGACTCCAGTTAATAGTCTTGATCTCCCTTGTGTGGGAGGGTATTTTTTTTCCCATAGGAAAGTAACTGCATCCACAAATGCGTGAGAGTTAAAACAGATCTAAGGGAACAACCTTAGAAGAGATCTGAAGCGGTTTGGATATTTGCTGGGTGGACATTGGGGGGTTTATTACACAAGACCCTTTTTCCTTTCCGACTGCAACGACCTCCCAGGATTACCCCGCTAAAGCATTTGCCTCCTCCCATTAATTCCCCATTGCAGAGGATCTCCAGGGAATCCACTTCCCAGAACCACCAGGCTCAGCCTCCGGCAGGGATGGGTGCCCCTCAGCATCAGGAGGTCCTCCTCTGGTGCAGGATCAGCCCCAGGCGCCTATGTGGCATCCGGATCTGAGCCCTGGCACTCAACCCCCGGCTCCTGCTGCCGTCAGCACAGCACGCTCCTCACAGCCCCGGTCACACTCGGACGTAGACACGTTACAACCCTCCTGCCAAACCCCAGCAACCACAGACATCGGCCAAAGGACGGAGATTTCCACCTCGCGTCTTGCGCGTGCATTTTAAGCCGCCTGAAGATCGTTGCTCCGGTGAGAAATCCCAACTCCAGCCCCCCCGCCAGCCCCCGCCTGGGTTTTGTCACTTAACTGTTCCATGTAATTAGTGGGAGCTTTGTGCCCGGCAACTCCGCTCCTGGCCTTGAGCCCATTATTTTGATCCTCCTCTGCTTGTAATGGGTCTGGGTAGCTCATTTTGGGTGTGCAGTTGGGTTTTGAAAGAGGCTGCTTAAAAAAACAGGAAAAGAAAACTTTATTGTAGGGATCTAGGCTGCAGACTGCAACCGTATGGTGTACGAAGAGCAAACTGGACCCATCCCTGGGTCAACAGCTCTGAGCTTGCCCTGTCCTGCATCCCGTGA
Source organism: Fulmarus glacialis (assembly GCF_000690835.1). Taxonomy (NCBI): domain Eukaryota; kingdom Metazoa; phylum Chordata; class Aves; order Procellariiformes; family Procellariidae; genus Fulmarus; species Fulmarus glacialis. Next base: position 1,006 of record NW_009219843.1, read on the forward strand.
CACCCAATCAACCTGCAAAAGCTGGATTTCAATATCTGGGTTTGGGGGTCCGTTCTTTCCCCACCCTCTCTGAGGCAGAGAAGCCCAGGGCAGAGGGCAGGAGTACGCAGCGCTCCAGGAGCGTGCTCTGCGCTTTGCTGCACAGATGAGAACTAGAAAAAAAAAGGAATCTTTAATAAAGTATTCTGCTCCCTACTTACCAGAGTAGCACCTGAATATATGGGTGATTCCCCCAAGATCTTCCCCCCCCTGCCCAGCACACAGCCTCGCTCTTGGTGGCACGCAGGGATGTGTAATTTCTCTGTATTTTTCCCACTTTAGCGTGGGGAGGGGAACAGAGGATGGGGCGCAGAAGGGTCTGCAACATGGAGGGAAAGGACAGCCCCTCTGCTGTCCTTCTGCAGCGCTTCTGACAAGTCTGTTCCTCATGTCACGCTCCATCAGGAGGAAAATGGGCTGCTTGGTTATGCATTTAGAGATTATCTGATTAGATCAAGCACCCAACATTTATACCTTACTGTTTTGAATGGGGACTTGGTAAACTCGTGGTTTGCAGAAGGAGACTGGAGACTGATTTACCTTTATTGACCTTTGCCAGATTAGATTCTCTAGTGGTACAAGCGATAGACGAGTGCAGCTGATTTATAACACGCAAGGCTTTGGATCTTGATTTGCACCTAAATGAAAGAGTACTTCAAAATGACAAACATCCCTGAGGACTAAATACTGCCTCTGAGCTGAACGTACCAGACATGCATAACACACACTCATCACTGCAAACCTGTGTCTGCACAGGACACGCACGCACAGCTCAGAGTCCCATGCCAGGAAATAGCTGATAAATCACAACCTTTTTCTAGTATCTTTTTTATTTTCCTATTAAGTTCCAGGAGCATCCCTGCTGCTTGGAATCCCTTTGGTACTATAACACACCTAAAAAAAAAAAAAGGGGGGGGGAAAGAACAAGCATGTTCACAAAAGTTTCTGGTCCTTGCACTGTGGGAAGGAAGGTGTGAGGACACAGGAAAGATAAGGAAGGCACAGATATCTAATGGATCAAGTATTTTCTCTTTAGTCCCTGTGACCAGCTTACAAGCATGTATTAAAAACTAATCTGTCCACAGATTTGGGGCTACGGTGGATACACAGGGACTTTAGTTCTAGCACCACTAAAAAGCACCTCCGAAGAGCAACAAAACCAGAAGACCTGTTCAGTAGAGCCGCTTACAAAGTCCTGGTTTAGTTGCAGAGCACCTGGGAGCAATAAACACAAACAGCACTTTGCATTCATCCTTGTGTCAAATACTGCACATCGTGTTCTCCCGTACTAATTGACAGAAACCAGCAGCTCCCCCCAACTAATGACAGCACCCATTACATCTAATTATCTGAGGTTCTGTTCCAGGTCCTGTTATGTTTACACTCAAAATACATCTTCCAGTAAAGAGCCTTTTGGGGTAAAAAAAAAAAGAAGAGAAACATAAATCCAATTAATCCCCCAAAGGGGCAGAAAGTTGGAGAACGCGGGTCGTGCCGAGGAAAATGTTTTTGAGCACTGGGCACGTAACGGTAGGTCACTCGCAGGGTCACGTAACTGAGGATGCGCCACTCGTTACCCAACGAGTGGCAAAGCACAGCGGCTGATCTCGGCATCGCGGGCGGCCGCGGTCTGCTGTGTCTGGCATCCCGTCCTGAAGCACCCAAACAGCCGGGAGACTTCCCCGGGCCGTGGGTTCACCTCCTCGCTGCTGGCAGGGACCGCAAGCCCAGCCCAAAGCAGCTTGCCAGGGCCCTGAGGTTCCTCTTGCTCTTTCTGTTGGCATGAGAAGATGGCTGGGTGTTTGTTTTAGGTTTCATGTTTGTTTATTTTTTTGTTTTAGATTTCTCCAGATGCTTCCTGGCACCGCAGTGCATTTGAGAAAGGTTTTGCCTCTTAATGAATTGTTTTGGTTGGGTGCCCACGGGACATTTCAGACAAGGGGTGATGGATGACGACAGCATTGCGTGGGAAGAGGAGAAGAGCAGAACAGTGGCACTAAAGCAGCTTCAATTACTCTCCGTTTCCTGGGGACCAAGGAAGAAAGTGGCATCTTGGCAGACTGCTGGTCTGTCACCATCAAAGAGAGCAGAGCCCATCCCCAGAGGCAAATGGTCCAGGGGCTGAGGGGCTCGTAGACAGTCAGTGCAGGGGGTTCAATACAGGCAGAAGCACAGTCATCCTGGGACAGGGAGAGGTACAGGAGGTGTGAGAGGAGGCAGAGCTTCATGGGGTCTCGTGGCTGCTGTTTCTGAGCCCTGTAGGAGTGGGTTGGACTGGCTGGTGGAGAGCAGGAGTGCAGGTCACAGGGCACCTGAAATGGCACAGGAAAGCAGAAAAACTCTATGGGAGGCAGCTGGAGGCAGAGCGAGCTTTTTGTACGGTGCCTGGCAGGTCTGGGGCATGCATGACTGCAGCACGAAAACAGCAACAGCCCTTTAAAATCACAGAAATACTTTTCAGGGACCCTGTAAGCCCCAGAGACCTCTTCAAGGATCTGCAAATGATGGCAAGGAAAAGCCAACTCACATGTCACACTGCAATTTATGACGAATTTCTAAAGGGGAATCGCTGTTCAACTGGAACATCTATAAGGACCGACACATCAAATCAGGCTGGAGAACAGTGTGGCCAGTCTACAGGCTTCTCTCTGCTGAGATTATCAGCACAGACCAGCCTTTGCTTGCCCTCTCCTGTAACCTAACTTCCAGAGGATGCTCCTTCTAGTACAGACTGCCTGGCAGAACAACGCTTCTGCATAACTCTTCTGCTCCTGTCCCTGGAGTAATCATTTGCAACACGTAAAAACCATTAAACACCTCCTCCAGACTGGCAGGTGCCAGCGAGTTGTTCATCCTCTCTTTCAAGGCTGCAGGGATCTCCGTGGAAAGCAGGCTAAGGGAGCTCAGTCTGTGCTCTCCGTGCCCCTAAACACAGGGGACCAGAGGTCTGGCAGCCTTCTGCCAGCACCCTGACCCTACCACAACCGAGCGGCAGCAGGAGTCCCCAGGCTGGCAGGTGCTGACTTTAAACACGCACTTGAACATCCTCACTCCCTTGTCTGGAGCTGAGCAAACAGAGGACTGGTGCTTTCAGAAGAGAGGTGCATGGTGACTCAGTTGTTGAGGGGGAATCTCTGTCAATATGTAAGCAAATGATGGATTGCTCCATCTGCCGAGATGTCCTTGTTACCCTGAGGAGGAACCAGTCCATCTACTCCATCACTGCGCTTTGTGATATCTCTCCCCACAAAGGTCCTTTGGAGGCTGTTGGATTTGGGGTTATGATATTAAGTGTTGCTAGAAGAAACCTACCCAGAGTCCCAGGAGAATAGGCCTGAGAGACCTCACCCAGTCCACCTAGTCCATCCTATACTTATGTCTTTCCCCATCTTTGCCAAACCAGTTCTTGAAAGACCTCCAAGAATGGATACGCCACAACGTCCCCAGACAACCCATTCCAGTGAGTCACTAATCATTACTGGTAGGAATGAGTGTCTAACCTGCTGCATTTAAGCCTATTACCTCTTGTCCCATTCATCACCGGATTGCTCCATTCCTTTCTGCAACAGTCTCTTCTGTATGTGAAGACTGCTGAGGTGTCCCACCACATGCTCAGCAGCACCGCATTGATCCACCTCTTGGACCCCAGCCCAGAACAAACACACTGACCTTATATGAACAGACAACATGGTCATCTTCTTCTCCATTTGTCTCCAGTCTTCTTCCCCTGTCCATGTGTGCTGGTGTTCCTGTGGTGCCACCTCAGCTGGCTCTCCAGTGCATTCACCTGGTGGGGACGAGAAAGCAGCGGCTCTAAGAGGAGTCTGCACCATTGCACAGATAATCTTTAACCTGTCCCAAATACAAGAAGAAAGTGCCATCTCAAGTTAGGTTCACTGAGGCTAAAACTTGCATTTTACCCTGCAGTTGTAGAGGTCTGAGCTCACAGAGCTCAGCTTCAGCTCTTCTCTCCCTACTCTACCTCTTCTGTACCTGCTGCGAGTTCCCTCTGATCAGGTGGTTGCTCCTGGCTCTGGAGGACACAGAGGTCGCAGGGGCTGCCCATATGGAATAGCTAAATCCTGCTCCTGGAGTGACTGCATGGAAGACAAACATTGGGGAACAAAGTTTTACCTGTTTCCGTAGAGAAGCAACTGTCTTCTCCAGTTCAGCCACAAGGGACTCGAGATTCTCTCTGGAGGAAGGGCTTGGAGAAGGCGCCTCATTTCTGGAGTCAGGGATAAAAAGTGGAAGGGATTATGCAAACATCAGCTTCCTGGATGAGAGAATCATTCTGCCTTCTCCAGCATCAGCCTCCAAGTAAGCGTCAAACAGAAGGGCCCAACTCCCAGATTCACCCGCCAAGAGATGCCAACCAAACAGCCACTCAGCCCAGATATTTAAAATATCAGAATCAGGCTCTGCACTGAAGTGTTGGAGGACTTTGACCGAGCTCAGCATCTACCTACTGAAACACTCCTGACGCCCAGGCCTCTGCAGAATGCCAATTTCAAAGGCCTGAATGGACTTCTTAAAAGCTTTTCTTATGCTTCATAAAATGGAGCTAAAAAGAAGTGGTGATACTACACCTGGGGAAGGCAGGCTTATGCTTGGCAGGGTTTTCTTCTGGGTAGCTGAAGCCAGGAGACCTCTTGCTTCGGAACCGTTGAGAAAGAGCCCTGAATTGCCCGCGTGTCTGGCAGTCTTGGGAAGGAAGGGAAAGTCTGCAGTGAACACTCGTGTTTAAAGCAGAACCATGTGGATTGCAGGCAGCACAAGGCTGCGCTCCTTCACCATCCACCCTTGACACACCTCTTATACCGGAGGGGAGGAGGCATCATGCATGGATTCCCATGTCTCAGCTGGACATCTGTACCCAAAATATAGCACAAAGTGACCATGGCAGGATCTGTGGTTTAATGGCAGAGTTTTACAGACTCCCAAATGAACCTGTAAAGTGATACGTGGTGGGGATCACCATGCCTATGTCCTGTTTCAGTCTCTCCCCCAGGCATGAGCTACTGGCTGCTGCCAGAGACAGAAGCCCTCAGCTAGGCAGACCTTCAGCCAGATTCAATGAATCTAACAGGCTTCCTAGAAAGGTGGTCAATGCCCCGAGCCTGTCAGTGTTTAAGAAGCATTTGAACAATGCCCTTAATAATTTTCTGTAACTTTTGGTCAGCCTTGAAGTGGTCATGCAGTTGGACTAGATGATCATTGTAGGTCCCTTCCAACTGAAATATTCTCCTCTCCTCTCCTCCCCTCTCCTCTCCTCCCCTCTTGTCTTTGCATCCATTTGCTGACACATGGTTCTCATGGTGTAGCATGAAACCAGCTCCTGATATTTCATATAAGCTGACGGCATGTGACAAATGCCACCCAGAGCCATCCCCACGTCAGTCCTTACCCTCACAACAGTCCTGCCACAAGCGGAGGTCCACCATGGGAATCTCTTCACAGCTGACCATGCCCTGCGGGTACGATGCCACCCGGAAGACATCTCTCTGGAGCTGCTGGATGCGGTCACTGTTGTCACAGATGACACGAGCAAGGGATGTCTGTCTGATCTGAGTCAGCTGCGCCGGCGTGAAGACTCCAGGATTCTCATACCAAAATCTGCAGTGGGTTGTAATCACAGCATGACTCAGGAGTAGGAGAAGAGGATGGCGAGTGAGGCTGGGAGAGGGAGAAGAGTTCCCCTACATCTGTATGGCAGTGCCCACACCCCTCAAAAGGAGCTTTTATTCTGATGTCAGGTGGCTGCAGACACAGACTGCCCTCTTCTGAACCCATGAACCCCCGTGAGATGCTGGCCAGAGCTACAAGGTGCCACCACCTGCAGGTACAGCCCCTTGCAGGGGAATCCCAAGGCTCAGCTCTGCTGTAGCAGGTTGGAACACGGGTGAACAATGCTCCTGCCCTAAGTGCATCACCAGGCAAAGACGTGTCTTATTCACACAAGCAGCAAATAGAAGGAAGCTCCTGCAGACATTTTCTAGCATTTTCAGGAGACATTGGGCACATCCTCAATGGTGCCCAGTGTCCTGCAGTGAAATGAGAATCATTAAATCAGGAAAGGACACATTGACAGTAACTGTGGCGGGTCCTTTTGCAAACGCACTGGACAGAGGAGACACTTCCTCGTATCGTAAGACAAGAAATAATCAAAAGGTTCTGTTCCTCCCTGTAGGGAGCAAACAGAAGACCAAAGACTTTGGGTTGACTCTGATAATAATACCTATCTCCATCCCTCAGCCTTCTGAACTGCGTCGTTAACAGGCACATCAGTGTTGGTCCAACTCTGGTACCAGGGACAAGATCCTCCACCATCAGTGCTGGAAACAGGTCAATATTTTTGGTAGTTCCATATAAACTGCAGGATAACAGATATTAAAAAAAAGTTAAAAGACTATCAAAGAGTGGAGATAATATAAATCTGATCCCATCATAGGAATTTGTATGCAAGGAATTCATCTGGACAATATAATGGTCTTATCTAAAAGACAATGGGATAAAGGCCTGCCTTGGAAAGAGGCAGCCAGTGCAGATAGGATGCAGTTTAGTCTCACTGGAAAATAGCTCCAAGGCTCAATCTGCTCTCAGACTACACCACAGCAGTGCCTGATGACATTCCACTCAGAACCAGACTGATCACTTGGAGAGACCTCATTTGTCTTACCCCGTGCTTAAACCACAACTATTACCCTATCTTAACATCTGTGGGTAGCAGTATCTGGGAAGGTTATTTGATCGGTGTCCTGGGAGGAGCAGAAACTTTTCACTGACTGATCTCCAGTGATTTTGATGCTTTCAAGTCCAGGCTACAGTACCTCCTGAGCTTTTCCCTGATCTCCAAGTTCTTTATCTCATTTCTGAGGTCCTCAAACTCCTGTGCAGATGAGAGGTTGCAGAAGACCCTGAAGTCGTTGTAAGGTGGGATGCCATGGTCTCGCCCTCTCTGGATGTTGATAGCGGCCAAGTCCAGTGAGACAGAGTGTGCCATGGAGAAGAGCTTCTCCGTCAGCTCCATGTTGAGGAGTTCGGAGGGGACCCGCATTTTCCCAGGAACCCCAAACAGCCCGCGGAGGAGGGGGTCGATCCCACCCTCCTGCGTGATCCTGAAAGGGGAGAAGAAAGCCTTGTGCAGGGGGATGTGGCCTTGGCGGATGGGCTGGAAGGTTTCGTTCAGCCGGTAGAGGATGGGGTTGATCAAGGTGTGCCCGAAGCGGAAGGCAGCAGTGGCAAAGGCGTTGAGAATCCCCGCATTGATGTTGGGATTGTAGCCTTTGTACTCACCCAGCATCTTCATCCCAGCTTCCCCAAGGACCTTGGGGAGCCACTGGGCATAGGTGATATGCTGCATCTGGGCACCCACAATCTTCCGTGCCTCGTGATACAGGAGGTCTCCATCCCAGTGGGGATTGAGGGCCGACAGCTCCGTGGCAATGCGGTTGTGCTCCCTGAACCAAAGCGTGTGCATGGCCGTGAGACCCAGCTGCTCATTGGCACGGTGGTCTCCTGCCAGGAAGCATGGCACAGGGCTCTCGTTCTCATCTCTCATGCACTCAGTGGGTGGCCCTACAGCAAAGGGAAGGAGATGCTTCCCTGAGCTGGGCACAACTTGCCCTTGCTTCAGCAGCCCATTTTGGCTGCTCAGATCCCGCAGCTCCCGCGACTCCTGCTCTGTGCTGCCATAAACATTGGACGCATCGATGTAAGATGTCAAGTGGTTGATCTGCTCCCTGGCATAGACGGAGTTCATCAGCAGGGAGGTCATCCCGCTGCCGCACACGGGGCTCGAGCGGACGAAGAACATGCACCGCCCGTTCCTCACGCGGGGGTCATTGGCAGGGACCATGACGGAGAAGCAAGGCGGGTCGTTGCTGCACACCTCGCTGCAGGGTGCTCCATCTGAGAAGCGGGACATGCTAATGGCTGCCACAGTCTGGTCCATGTCGTGGTCCAGAAACTGGCCCCACTGCATGAGCATGTGCGTGAACTGGTCATCGGGGGTGATGGTCTCAGTCCCAACCATGGCGGTGGAAACGAGGCGTGGTAGAGGAAGGGGCAGGTCCCTGGCATCTTCTGCCAAGGAAAACCCCCGGGGGAGGTTAAATCCATTCTGGTAGGCAGGTTTGAGGAGTCTCTGGAAGGCTGTGAGAGATGCACCCCACATTGGGTGCTGGAGGTTGTTGCAAGACCCATCGTGGGTCCTGTAGTTCTTGTGGAAGCAGATATCTGAGCAGTTTGGCGTGCGACGGTGGGCAGAGCAGCCCGACAGGTTGGCAATCATGTTCAGGTAGTGAGGGGACACCAAGTCATTGTACCGATAGCCTGCGAAGGTAAAGGCAAAGCACCAAGTCAGACCACGGCCGCTGTAGCCATCTGGTTCCTACCATCCCCTGTAAGGGCTCTGGTGAACTGCTGGGGTCGTCAGGGTGGGCACGGGAAGGGCAGGTCTCTGATCGTGGTGTTGCTATGTAATTTATGGAAGGTTAAATGAAGCACAGCATCATACCAGGCCCACAGAAAAGAAAGGAAGGGGAAAAGAGTTTAGTATAAACTGCGACTGGCAGACCAAACTGTTCGGGTGGTCTTAGTCTCCATCCTGGGTTTATTTTACATCTCTCTGGGTTATTACCGCAACCTTGCACACCATCAACCACCTGAACCCTACGTGACGAGCAGCAGGGAAGCTGTGGGTGACTGCCAGGGCGCTACGCCATGCGAAAGCGCTGAATAAACGCTGCGCTGTGCGGATGCTGACAGGGCAAGGAGGAGGAGAGGCTGGCAGTCCGACCAGCCCAGACGAGACCAACCTGCAGCCTGGAGAGAGACTCCTCACAGCCTGGAATACATCCAGGCAGGCAAAAATATTTACGGGCCCCAAACGTACATGGCTGCTATATGATGACTCACACGTATAGGTAGAAACATGCAGTGTATGGAAATGTCTGTTGTATATAAAGGAAGTCCCAGCCAGCAAGTTTTGGAGTCCAGCTGCTGGATGCTTGGACCTCACTAGGCATTTTTGGTGTTGCATTACTTTGTTGCTTGCTATTCTGCCTCGATAAAAGGAACCTGAGTGGCTGGAACCCACCTGAGTTTGTAGCTAAGAGGTCAAAGCAGTAGAGAGACAGAGGAGCGATATCCTCCTTCCTCTGTTACAGCACCCAAACACTTCAGAGTTTTCAGTATTTTTCTCGTTGCCACTTGGAGGGCAGGAAACATCTCTGTCCATGCTGCTGAGGGACTGGACCTCAGCTCCACAAAGGTACTCCTTTGTGAATTAGATGGCTAAATATTTTTAAAGATTAGGGCTTTCATAGTCAGTCAAGAAATCTTTAGCAAAACGGGGAACTGAACCACTCCTGAGTTCTGGGTTGGTACGGTAACCACAAGACCAGCCCTCCGGAGATGTAAGAAAGCATTGCAACCCAGACAACACATTTCTTGACATACCCAAATTTGCACTTTTTCGACTTTCTGGATGTCTACACATTGTTGTTTTAATTTAATCCTATGCAAAAAGTTAAGAAGGGAAATAAAATCTCTCCTACCTGTGACATTCATATCCACGATGAGACCTTGTTGCACGTGTTCCTGAATCAGCTGCAAGGTCCTTTCAAAGATCTCACCTGCCCTGGCTGTTTCAAGGGTGTAGGGGTCCCGGGGGTAACGGAAGAGAGCCAGCAAGTCATTGGGTGTCTTGGGGCGTCTGTTTCAAGGAATTAGAAGTGACACAGGAACATTAAAATAAATAGACTCTGTTCAGAGCAATGAGACTCTGCAGGCAGCAGGAGTCAGGCTCTAAGCCTGGTCTGGTGCTTGACCCCCAAAACTAGTGTACAAGAACGATGTGGCTTGCCTGCATATTGCAGATGATTAAAGAAAGGATATTTTTCCCCAGGAAAATACACATATTTAATTTCCTCAGCATCTCTGTTTTTTTCTGCTGTAATTTATTTTTCCCTATTCAACAGCTGAAACCCAGAGGTTTTGGGCTTAATACAAACTATCTATCTTTTCAATAAAAACATATATTAGGGTGGAAAGGGAGGGAATTACCGTTCACTCAGGAAGTAATTTTTCATTGAGGAAATGGTTAGAATTATTATATTACTATTTCTGTTCCCCCTATACAAAGTCGGTTGCATTTATAAAATCACTATGCTGATTATTTTCTTTTCTGTGCACTGTCTCTGGAGCCAACTCCAGCTGACAAAATGCACGTTGCAGATATAAGTGACATAGGAGGTGATATTCGTGTTTCGGATACTCATGTATCAGATTTTTCCAGAATCCCAAATGCCTGTTACGAAGCTCTATCACATCCTTACATCCAGAGCTTCAACCTCCAATACTCAAAACAATACTGTAGCTTTCATTTGCGGATTGTCAACGATAAAATGGAGATTTGAGAAAGCTTCAGTCAGTGTCTCTTTTACCTCTTTTCTGCTTCAAGTCTCAGATCGTGGCGCTTCACGCACTTACTTGCTGAACAGCTCAGTGCGTGTTGAATTGATGGCGTGGTCCACGCTGCTGATGGCTTCCCGTATGGACGTAGCTACAAACGTGTCACCGCTCCGACCGACGTCCGTGGCTTTCCAAAGCAGAAAGAAAGAACAAAAAATTCTTAATTTACTTTGATATTAATTTGTCTTCCAAGCTTCCAAGAAAATCTGTGTATCCATACAAGCCCTATAGTAACCCCACTGCAGGTCGACCTCCGTTTTCATCTGCAACATAAACACCATGAAACTTTTTTTTTTTTTTAAAAGAGATATTCTGAAGAAGAAATTAACTGCCTGAAAAAGAAGGTGACTTTTTCAGGAGATGGCTGTGGAACACATATTCAGAGTTTGCTCCTGTACAGCGTTGCAAATAAATGCCTGTTTTGGTTGGTGGTTGAACTGGAAATAGAAAATGTAAAAGATCACAGCAAGTTAACCCAAAATAATGTATTTACTTCCCACAAAGGAAACTTCTAAAATCCATGAAATCCATTTGAATGTATTGCTCATATATTAATTTTCCATTTGTGGAGCACTTCTAATTCAGTTCAAATTTAGCGTTAGCACATCAGATACATCATTTTAAAACAAAAAAGAAAGCTGTTGTTTGAATACCTTCAGAAGTAAACACATGAATTCTTAAAAATTACTACAGAATGCATTTTTTAAGCCAGGGTCTTTGTCACAGCTGAACAAACCAGTTCCCATTTGGCTACTGGCATATGCAATAGCCAGCTGGAAAATGAGGTACCAATCAAGAATAAATCACAGAAATTATCTTATGAATGATTTCAAACAACAAAGAAATTTCAGATTCTTCTCAGCTCCTTGCACACAATCCCTGTATAGAAAATGATACTAAATTCACCTAATAAGCTACTCACTATTCATGCTGGTTATTCCTACGTGCTTGAGGAATAGCACTCTACTTATATTTTTAACCTTACTGCTTGCCCTTGATTGTTTTCCCTTGCCAGTTCTTCCTTACCCTCTAAGAAGTACAATTTCCACTCTTGACCTCTGGTTTGACTAGCAGAGGAGTGCTACTCTTCTTTATTCATTACAGCTCCCCTAATGCACGGAGCAGTAGCTTGAAAACGAGTGGCTTATTTCCCATCCCCAAGGGACTGAGCAAACACTTCAACCCCTCTATTTGCAGCGACAATATTGTTCTCCTTCTCCCTCCCCTGGCGCGCGAGGTTACGGTCAGACAATGACTTGTGAGCGTGTTGGCACATTTTAATAAGTTTCTCCCTCCCAGCAGAGGCAGTTAACTACACGCACGCCGACAGCTCGGCTTGCAGGAGGCGGTTTAAGACAACACCTTGGGCTTTGCAGGGAGCAATTGCAGCTCAGCTGAGAAAAGAGCCAGGAGCAGCTGGGAGGTGCATGGGCTTTCACAACTGAGCGACTCCGATCACGCCTGCAAAGGACCTGTCTGCAAAGAAGCTAAAGAAATAATAGAGTTATCTGTTCAAAGTGTAGATGTCAACACAGCGTAGCCCCTCCTTACACGAGAGCAAGAGAAGACTCAGGAGGACCACAGGAGATACCCTACCAGTGATGGTGAGCTGCATGGCGCTGGAGGTGAAGCCAAAGGGGTTTCTTGCTATGCACTCGTATCTGCCCTGGTCAGCCACACCGAGGTCTTGAATGGAAAGGGTCCCGTCACGGCTTATGTGGAACTTGCCACTCTCTGTGATCTGGATACCCTCCTGTTGCACAACAAAAGACAGAAAACGTGTTAGGGTATGGAAAGCTTCCCATCATCCCGGCCTTCAGCCTATTCAGCAAACGCGATGCGATGAACTAATGTGGCCACCAGATGTTAGCATTGCTCTTCCAAAGAAACTAGAAAGCCATCCAAGGACATCTGTTCCTGCCTAGACCCACTGCGAGGAGGTCCTTGCTCAGCTCCTTCACCCTGGTCCACCTCCAGGCACTCGTTGCAGGGCACAGACACCCCACGCATTTCTCTGCACTTCTTACAGATGGGCTGGCTGGAGCGAGTGCTCTGCGCTGATGCTGTCACAAAAGTTTCATGGCACATAAATAAGTCTAAAAGTCTTCAGTTTTGGGACAACCTGAAACTGATGGACTTTTGCTGGCCTTGAACTGTAGATACCAGCTTTTGCTGGCTCCGGGCAGCATTGCTGACCAAAGCGCTGTGAGCAGCAGCTCGCTCAAACCCCACCTCTCAACCCGGCTGGTGGCTTCAGGTTTTTACCTTTTTATTCTCCTATTTCTTAACATCTTTCTGCTGCCCTGCCCCAATCTAATGCTTACTCTGCTGCCCTCCCAGGCTCTCTTCTTCTGCTCCCACTGTTGGCTGCAGCCCAAGGCAAGCTGCAAGGTCACCTCCCACGAGACCTCTGCAGGGTAACTGAGGCTCAAGCATTTTCCCCTCTAATTTGTTCTGTGCCTGACTGTGCTCAAAGGCAAGGCAGGTCCCAGTGAAGGTCACAGGTGGTGGTCTACGACACAGCAGGAAAAAATCTGAAGAGCTTCATCTAAAGAATTCTTGAAAAGAGCAGCCAGGCTGCAGAGTGAGTGTGAGGGATCGTGGCTTTGCCCCATCAAAGCTGGAGCCAACCAGCATCATCCAGTTCCACCAGTGGGAATCCTGGAAATAAGGACAAACTACTTAGAAAAAAATCCATTTTCAGTTTTTTCCAGGAATAGTCAATCAAGCGTTTCTAACATCCTGGAAGGTCACTGGCTTTGAGTTACTCGTTTGGAAGGAAGAACAAGAGAAAACAGGAATGTGCGTTGCAAGGCTTCAAGCCTGAGAAAGAGCAACATTCTTTTAGACCATTAAAAACCCCAAATCAGTGGAAATGTTGGTCCTTAAATTTTCATCAAACACAATTTCTTCCATGTGTATTGCACAAACTCATTTAACTAGTTGAGCTGGGAGAGGTGTTTAACGAGAGAGTTGTTTAATGCCCCCACGGAGGAGCCATCCTGCTCCCCGGTGTCTGTGGAGTACACGGTATCATCTCTTACTTTGACCCAGGTTATGGTGGGCCGTGGATCTCCTTGGGCAGCGCAGGTAATGGCAACGTCCTGGCCTGTCTCTGCCACCACGTCTTGGGGGGGATGAAGGAACACGGGTATCACTGTGCAACACGGGGAAAAAAGTCACAAGTGCAAGAAATGCATCAAGGAAAATAGAGAAATCTGCGTGCAAAACACCTCAGCCTGGGCAAACCAGAGCTGCTGGGCTCTTTCTGCTGTTGCAAGGGCTCTTCAAAGGGGTGTCAGTTGACCCGTGCTCTCTGTCTCTCTACCAAGTCCTCTGTAATTTACATTCATTATTTTCTGCTCCTGTGTGCCTCCACTTGGGGCAATTATATAGGAATGTGCTGGGTTCTCTGTCATTTAAAATCGTTAATTCACAGGCTTTCTAGAAAAGATGCTCTAGCTGAAACAAGGATCGCAAATTGATTCAGGAATTATCGGATGAGGCTCTCCGACAAGTGTTCGTCAGGTCAGATTAAATAATTATATTGATCTTGCTGGTCTTAAAATATGCTGTGAATTCTGTGCTTGAAGCATCACTAATTTCATGTTTCTAGATAGTTTCCTTCCCTCCAGTCTGCCACTAGTAAAATTCTGCCATGTTTGTGAACAAGCAGGGATGTTTGCTTATTTAGAACGATTATTTATATGGGAACAAAAAAGAAAATAAAAACATGAAAGCATTCCTGTGTGACTTGTGTTTTACAGAGGCTTGATTTTAGAATACCTAAATTTAGGTTGAACCTATAACCTGGTAGCTAATGTTTAAGACAAACGTATCTGGAGGCAGAGTTAAATCTTCCTGAGAACGAATCAGAAGGAATCAGGTTTTTTGCAGAGTATTTCATTTAAAAAAGAATCTCACAATTCATTCTGTAGGAAAGGCAAAATTTAAAAATAGTAAAAAAAAGATTACTATGAATTTAATTAATACAATTTTTTGTAAATTCTCAGACAAAAATCCTTTGTTTCCATTCCTTTACCAAAATAATTTTCTTAATAACAACTTCCAGACACATTAAAGGGCCCCATTTTTCACTCAAACTGGCCAGCTATCAGAGCCCATCTGATGGGCGGTAAAGGCCATTTCTGATCACGTAGCCCTGCCCTTGTGTTTATTCGTGCAGATGCCAACCGATAACCATCCCATTCCCTGGCCACACCAGATGAGTTTCATTCCCACGGTTATACTTTTTCTAGACTACCGGATAAATTTTCAAGGAAAACTGAAGCAGCTTCTTCCAATTTACAAATCTTGGCACTCTGGAAACCTCTTTAAAGTTTCCCACCAACTGATGGAGCTCTCAGAGCTAGACATCTGCTCCCAGGCAAAAGCAAAATCCCATCCCATAGGAACCCAGGCAATTCCCTGCCTTGTCAGACAGCGTGTTATATACCATAATGTTAACTTAATAAACCCATTTGCCAGCCCTTATTTCCCACAGCTTACCTCGGGGAGTCACCGACAGCTGTACCGGGAGGGTCCTCACTCCGATGGCACTGATAGCATGGCATTCGTACTGGCCTTGGTCATGCAAAGCAACCCTCATCACCCGCAGGGTGCCCGTGGAGAGGATGCTGTGCCTCCGGTCATTCGGCAGTGGCCCACCTGGTCAAACAAGCGGTGCGGTTTGTTAATTGTCTGTGAGATTTCTCTTCCCATCACTGGAGGTAACTGTGTGACAGTTAAAAATTTCATTTCCTTCCCAGCATGGCATCAGCCACCCTGAAATACCATCTTCATCTTGCTAAGTGAGGAACAGGACAGATGCTGCTCTTCCCACGCCCAGGATCATGACTGAGCTTTCTTATCTAAGCAGCTGGAAGGGAGCTGGTACCCTTTTTCCTTCCTCATAAGCCTTTTCTTAGTGCAAACTGCAGACTTACTGACACCTGATGGATAGCAAGTCTGTGTTCAATTATCCAAACTGGCTGTTTAATCAATTAAATGGAAACATTTAGCATTGTCTTTTTTAATTTGGTATTTTGATTTTCTTTGGTTTGGAAGCTGCGTTGTTTCAATATTTCCTCTATTTAAGGAGAAAAGTTCAAAATTAAAATGCTTTACCAAACCCAAACAAAATTATTAGACCTTCTCAGTTTAGCGACTTTTTTTTTTTAATATTCCATTTTCCTCCAAATAAGGGCTTTATTTATTCATCCCAAATACCAAAAGGATCTGAATCCTCCCCACACTGTCAAAAGTGAGAATGAGCGATGCTCCATCACTTCTCCTCCTCTTGTCCTGTTCTTAGCATGCCTTCTGTGAAAGCACTGTAAAGCCTGGTTGATCTTTGGATTGCTGAGTGACCTAGCAAACCTGGTTACAAAGCAGTTATTAACCGTACTTCTTGTCACTGTGCTCCTTTCCACATCTCTAAGAGGTATCTTCCGAAGTCTGGGCAGTGGAGGAAAACAGGTTAAAGGAGGTGGAGAACATGCTGGTGGAGGAGAATTTCAGCTTGTCCTTCTTAACTCTGTGTCAGGGCTATTGCTGTGGAAGCTGGAATACAATAGCCATGAATTCTCCACAGCACTAAACCATTAATTATGGCTTGTGAAGCATAAGGAAAAGTTGGAGGGCCTCTGGGCCAAGCGTTATTGGCTTCTGTCCCAGAAAGTGTTGGATGGGATCAGTTCAGTGGAGCCAGCGCTAACAATCATCCGAGACTTTAGAAGTTCACCACCACCTGTTGGCCCAAAGTGGCTTTTCCTGAGCTAAAAGAAACCTCAGAGGTGTGTCAGCGGTGAACGACGGTCTCGTGCAACGCGCTCCCCAAGAGGAGCGAATCAATGACAATGATGGAGAGCTGGTACATGGTGATATCCACCGACTTGGAGTGTCCAGACCCTGCCTGTTCAGAGGAGGTAGGAAGCCACTGCAGGAAAGTTTGAGGCTTTCCATGAGTTTCATGCTGACAAAAACCAGCACACTCCTTCCTTCTGACATGATGACTTAGTGTGTCAAAGACCTAAGAGGCTCCTTCCTCAGCGCTTAACATCGTCCTTGGTGATCTATGACAGACCTCCTAGTGTGACTAGGTCCGTGCTGATCACCGTCTGTCCTGTGTCATCACTGCAACTCATCGCCCTGGACCAGCAGCTCGGCTGGTCTCACCCGCACCCCGTGGATGGTGGCATGGGAGAGAAAGACATCGCAATTTAAGTGAGGCAGTACCTGCCCTTGTCCAGGCAATCACGGGTGGAGGGTGACCCTCGGCAGAGCAGAGGAAATCCACGCTTTGTCCCTCAGTTACTGTCTGATCGGTGGGAATGAGGAGAAACCTGGGAGAATCTGGAGGGGAAAGCAATGACTTGAGCAGCAGGAAAAACTCAGGCAGCAAGCTCGGGTCAATTCTCAGTTCATGGGAGCAGAACCAGTCAGAGGGCTTAAATACACCCCCCTGACCGAGCACTTTATCCCAGAAATGTCATCAGCCTGGGACTCCTCACCTTGTACTATGATCCTTGCGGTTGCCTGGATGGATCCCTCAGTGTTGCTGGCATTGCAGTTGTACTGTCCCTGGTCCGAGAAGGTGACGTTCTGAATGAAGAGTCCTCCAGAGCTGGTGATAGCGAAACGGGAATCCTGCGGTAAAGGAGAGCCTGTGCCAAGGGTCCAGCTGATGCGAGGGTGGGGGTGCCCAGAGACCCCACACTCCAAGGTGACGCTTTCCCCAATCAGCACTTCAGTGTTCTGCGGCTGGATCACAAAAGTGGGCTTGGCTGGAAGGAAATGAGTGCTTCAGAAACGAGAAGCCCTCCTGCCTGCTCAGTAACGGGCTTAAATCCCTTGGACTCCTCATGCAGCCCAGCTAGCAGTCACCTGGCTCTTCCCTGACCTCCAAATCCTCGCTGTGAGCAACTCCTCCAGCGTTCCTTCTTCCTACCACCTCCTCATCCCAGTCACTTAGTGCTGGAGCATCCCCCACCCCTGTGTCTCCTTCACTCTTGATACCTCTGTGCTGCAGAATTCATCCCAGCCTCCAAACTCCCTCTCCAGCCCCAAATTACCTTCAATCTCTAAACCCCCAATTTCCGACTCCCACGAAGGAACCCCCTGACAGCTCAGACCACGCTACGCTGTTAGCCACTCTCTTCCCCAGCACACCGAGAACATCTTGGCACATACAAAGCCGGGACTGACTCTGACTTAACTCCACGCCCGGCCCAAACCCGGCCCAAACCCTTTTTCAAGGGGTGCACAAGGCTCAATTACATGGGGTGCCAAAATAGCGCAGAACGACTTCTTGTGTCTTGACCTCCCCAGCTATGTTCTTGGCCATGCACTGATAGACGCCTTTGTCCGACTCCTTAGTATTCTGGATCATCAAGGTACCGTCTTGCAACAGGTTCAGGCGGTTGTCATCTTTCATGTCAATCTCGTTACTGAAAAAGAGCCACAAACAGGCAAAATCTGAAAGGAGTAAAGACTCACGGTCTTCCCCCAGTGCTCGGGGAGTGGTGGGGCTTTGCATGCGTTGCAGTAAATCCGAGTTCCTTGGAGCTGTTCTGAGACTTCATGAAATTTATAGCAAGAGTTATGATTTACAGCACCGAACTTCAGCTCCAGCTCTGATTTACTCCCTGGGTGAGCTACCTTTTCTCTCACCACTGATTACATACGACATTTACAGCCCATCAGGAGAGCATACTGTTCCCGTGCAATAGCATCTTTGCTATTGTCAGGGCATCTAGGCCCGGAAAGCTTGTTCTCATTATTACTAAGTGCAAATATAATAATGAATTAATATTGTTATTGTGTGCAGCCATTTCTATTCAACAGGCTCAAAGGCCTCAGGGGGCAAAAATCTCTGAGTAAGTCACTGTGGGACCCCAACACAGCTTGGACTCCAACCCAACCCGAGAGCTGTGAAACATCTTCCTTCTTTCTACAATGACCTGCGACTCCTGGATCCCAGCCCGCGGCAGAAGGTCCCATTGCTGCATCCCATTTGTCCCAGCACGAAGGAATCTTGGATGGCTGCAGATGATTGAAAAGGGAGAAAGGACCTCTCTCCCCCTAGGACAAAGGCTGAATCCGCTATGCAAACTAATATGCTTGCTGGGCATTTATTTAATTCCCCTGGTGTCTCCTCACTCTAGTCGTATCTCGTTTGTGGAACATTTATTATCATTACCCCTCTTACAATGCTATCTTTGGGAGCCTGCCAGCATTTCCCTAACAAAACCTTCCTTCCAGGGGACTTAACTCAGCCATAAACTTTTGCTCTGTGCTGAAACTCTGCCTGGTGGGGAGTTAGCTGAAGAAGCATACATTGATCATTTTTATTAATAACAGAGCCCTATTCAGGCTCCCACAGACAAGCAGCTCGTAAAGCAGCAAAATAACTTCACTTCCACAGTGGGCAACTGCTTGAGCACAGAATATTTTATTGTGCAGCATTTCCCAGAAACACTTTGGCATCTAGCATAGCCATATATTTTTTCAGTGTTGCTGTATAGAATGATAATCTATACACTGCTTTGCAAGGTCTGTCTTTCAGTGGAGACCAGTGATTTTTCCCTTTGAAAATGAACCATTCTCCCAGCACGCTAGGCCTTCAGTGAGAAAAACCTCGAGAAAAAACTAAATGGCAAGCATGGTGGCTTAGAGCAACATGAAATACTAATTTTATTTTTTTCTGATCAAAAGACAATTGCTTTCAGCCTGCAGAGTATGTTTATGGGAAAGTTATAAGCTCTTGGAATCCATTACAAATGCAGATGAAACATTTCAAATGCAGATGAAAACACCACTTGGATTACGTGGTCACCAGAAAATGCTATTAAAAGGAAGGTAAATACAACCCATGAAATATCTATTTCTTTTCTTTTTTTTTTTTTTTTTATGTTGCGTGAAACAGCTTTTGTAATTACAGGCAGTCACTGAAGAGCTCAGTGCTTGAAAACCTTTGCTACCCCAGGGCTCATTGTATGTGACTTACTTGTTGTGCAGCCAAATAATTGCAGGCTTTGGGTTGCCTTCTGCCCTGCAGGTGAAATAAACTGTGTTTCCCAAGAGGACGTCGACATCGTGAGGTTCTGAGGTTATGCGAGGCCTCTCTGCAAAACACCATTTTAACACAACCCAGTGTAGAGCAGCACAAAACCACCTACAGCCCAACTGGAGAGTAGTAGGTCACACAACACCCATCCTGCAACCCCCAAGCAAGCAGGCACCAGCAGAGCCCTCGGCACAAGGGCATCCACTCAGAGCCACCCCAACATCAGCAAAAATGATGTCAGGGAGGGAGCAGCATCATTCATCTGAGCCCGATAAAAGCCCTGGAGAATCAAAGTGGTTGTTCCTATTGCCAGTATGTTGGGCAGTGGATCAGCTCCCCACCCAGCCCCAAGCAGCACTGAGAAAAAACAGACCTGGCTGTACACTAATTCATTACAGCTGCCCCAAAAGTTGGTCTCTGGCTCCCCCAAAATAAGCGAAGAAGTCAGTGGCATCCTCACTTGGGCTGTTTTTCTGCCCCTGGCAGCCTGCTGCTCTCAGCAACTATCTGCTCCATCTGAACACAGTGCCAGCTCTCGGCAAATCACACCACTTCCCTTTCGACAGGATTTCATTATGTCCCTAATTCATCAGCCGACCCCTATTCAACCAAGCCTTGCAATATGTGCTTCACTTTAAGATGTACTCAAGCACTAAGCAAGTTAAACATATAAAGGATGTGCTAAAATAGGAAGGAATTTATGGTCTGAAGCGCTTGATTCTGCAGAGTACTTTCCTGTCTAACAATCTGTACGCTCACCAGTAATCCAGTAAAACAGTAAAACCAGCTGGATTATTCATAAGATTAAGTGAGAACCTGCCACCTTTTCCAGTAGAAGGTCTGTGCCCTTACTCCTTAGACCACAAGCCAAGGGCTTGGCAACCAGCCTCCATGATGCCAGTGCAGGACCAAACCCACCACAGCCCCATGGTACAAAATGCTGATCCAGTGCAGATTTGCTCCGCTGGTTCACATTTGCTAAAAAGCAGTGGGTTAACTCATGCTAGCAGGCTTCGTACTGACTCAGATATCAGCTGCCTGCATCATTAGAGCTTTACGCTGAATTATGCATCATTTGTCTTCCCCAGCTGGCACAATACCAGTGTAAAAGCCTAATGCCAGCAAAATCTTCCCACCAGGTGCTCTGGCTAATTTGACAGACATCCCACTGTGCGCCCACGCCTAAACCAGAACAAATGTACATTAACGGCTGTACCATGGCACCGGGTGTCTGTTGGGGACAGCTCGTTGTGCAGCACATCCACTTGCAGGGGGTCCCACTCCATGCGTCCCCAGCTGCTCTCTCTAGACCCTTCCTATTCTGCCCCATCCCTTGAGGTTACAGACCCATTTGTGCCAATTCAACTCTGTGCATGGCTGTGCCCTAAATTAAGCTGTGAAATGGTCAAGATTTTTAAAAAAATAATAAAATCATAGGAGAAAAGCAGAATGCAAGGGAGAGTTCTTCAAAATCCAGCTGATCTCACACATCTGGCTCACAGCACGGCCACGCACACAGCTGGACTGGCATATCCAGGCGGGATGCTAATAGCTGGCCTGGGCGAGTGGGAACATCTCAAACTGACTCTACGAGCAGTGAAGTACCAGGGAACCAGAGCCGACGCTTGTGCCATCCTCTGCCGATGCCTGCGCTTAAAAGCCAGAGTTTTGTCTTTTTCTGTATGAAATATTTAATTTTGGAATTTTTCGGAACAAACCCTTTCATTTCAAAATGGCATTTTTCAGTGAGAAATTATCTAAATTTAAAGAATAACAGCTTAACAAACACAATACCTTACCACAGTCAAACAAAGCATTCAGCTACGTATCTACTAAGAGTTTGCTTAGGTTTTCTGTTGTGTTGCCAGCCATGGCAGCTCTCCCAACGTTCCCCTTCTCTTCAGCCTAATGCGGGACATTTCTTCTGGTTGCTGGTTTAGCCACCGGCCGCAGCAGGTCCTTCACTGGCCCTACTCTACCTAAAACCCAGGAAGACACCTGCCAGCCAAAACAGAGCTGCTTTCAACCCCCACGCGACTGCTACCCTGATAATTTGTGTGACCCCAGTGGGACTTTTCCATTTCAGCAGTAAAAGGAGGGAGAAAGCAGGATGCCAGGACAGGGAAGAGGGAGGAAAAGGAGTGGAGGAAGCAATTCCTAGACAAAAGCCCAACTCCACGGGCTGGGGGTGGCGGGTGGAAGGGTTTGACCTTGCTCACCGCAGTTAAACTCCTGGGCGGTCAAGGTGACGATGGAGCGCCCGTGCAGCTCCCGAGGAGCCTCGCAGGTGGCGGCTGTCTGGATACTGCCCTGCTCAGCGTATTTCTTCAGCAGCTCAGCCAGCCACATCAAGTCGCAGTCGCAAAGCAAGGCGTTGGAGTCCAGCCGCCTGCAAGACCGAGGAAAAGGCAGTTCGTTTCCCAGCCTCTGACTGCTGCCTCCTTCTCCAGGACACAGGAGGGGAGCAGTCCTCCAGAGTGAAGGATCACCCGGCTGTTCTTCCCTGCATCTGATTATATCCCAAATGAAACCTGGAGATATTTCATTCCCACAACATTTAAATAGGATGCTTAACCAAGTCAGAAGGATTTTACTGAAAAACTAACGTTACCCATCAGCCATTCCAGTTTCAAATGAAAATTATTCCGTTAAACTGGATTATGCATTTTTGGCTTAATTTGAGGCAAAGAGAGAGACTGAAATATTGGTATTTCCCCCAGGATGGAGATTTCAACCTTTACTGAATTCTGTAAGAACAGCAGATAACACTGCCTTTGTTACAGCTTTCCATTTTAGCGTGCATCGGATCAATCTCTTTCTGTGACCAGCTGCTAGAGGTTGTAGCATTTCTGCACAACTGTAAGAACTTTTATTACTGCAACGTACGCCTGGCCCATGCCAAATGGAGCACCGGTGACTTCCCAGCGCACCCATGCTTTTCCCTCCACTGACCTCATTCCTATGTGCAGTGCTATGCATAAGGATAAATGAAGACTATAGGGGGATTAGTTGATGCCTTCTTCCCCACTGACAGTTTTACAGCAGATGGGTCAGGGCCATTGAAAAAAAACATGGAAGAAAGGTCTAATGCCTCCAGAGACAAACATTTGAGAATGTGAGATTTTGCACAAGGCCACGATACAGCATTTTATAGACACCCTACCTTTTTCCCTGACATGTCACAAGTTATTCCCTGTTAAAGAAAAGCAAAGCATTTTACCTGCTTGCAGAAATCGCAGAGGGCTGCAGTGAGAAACACATTATTTTCTTGTAGTTTAAAACCATGGCAGAACACCAAAATTCTTTAGTTTTTGCTTTTTTCCCCCAAAACGCGTAATAGCTCTGATTTCCAGAGATCATAAAACACAAACAGAGCAAAGCTCTGGGGGGTTTAAGCAAGCAAAAAGTAAGCTTAAGAGACAGCCAGGTTATGTGGGAATAACACACCAGGGCATTCCTACATGGGATGAGAATCGTGCACCTCGGCACCCCTCTGAGTATTTTCAATCTCTAGAAAAAAAGCCTTTTCTTCTACGACTATGATTTTTCCTTCCATGTTAGATACTGATCTGAAGACATGATTGAGGTCATAACTGTGATCTGGACTTCCTACATTTTTGAAGGATGTTTTATGGGTTCAAACTGTGTAGGACAGCAGAGAGTTTTGAGGACTTTCCAGGAATGTTCATTCCTGTGGCATTATTGAGCTGTAAGAAGTTTATAGTTAGATTATAACTAGACTCTAGCATGAAGAAACCACTAACTGGTTAAATCAGCTCTCACATCCAATCAAAACTGGTTTATAAATTTAGCAGTGGCCTTAAAAGTGCAACAACTAAAAGCTTTGCCAACCAGGCACATTCTTCCTCAGGTCCTAGCCATCTGATCAAAGATAAACAATTGCTCTTTGCAGGCAATGTTTTTTACTTACAGCCGTTTGAGGGATTCCAATTGAGAGAATGTCCCTGGATGAATCCTGGAAATCTTGTTGTTGTGCAAGAATCTGCAACGGGAGAACCCATGCCAAAACATTATTCAGTATTTGCACTACATGGATGATAACATCCCAGGTCAAAACTCAGTTTAAATACAAAGGCTGCTCATCAAAATGGAGCTTAGTCTTTAAATGTACTGTGTGTGTTTCCATGAGCTATAGGGATTTCATTCATCTGCGAGCGCAATGCAATGCACCAAAGCGGAGAGCGGGTGTGGACTGGAAACGGTGACTCAAGATGTGATGTAACAGGTTTAAACTGGAACCTTAAAGTTAATCTGCTTCATGCTCTGCAACGGGAGGAGAAAGGGCACGAAATCCCCACAGACTGGACCCACCCTGTTTTCTGTGCCTGGGTCAGCTCCAGTTTAGAAGGGACCTTTCCTTTTCCCCCCTGCAGAAGATATGGCAATTTTACAAGGGCAGCCATTGAAGTAAGGCTCCAGCAGAAGACGCTAGGCAACTCATGCCCGAGACTCAATGTAGTTATTAACCCAAATCCATGAGTAAATCTAATTCAGACAACAACAGCCTAAGCTGGGCCTATCTCTGAACAAAGCTGAGGCAAATTCTCACTTCCAGAGTTTTGGCACACAGATAAGACTCCCCAGTTCTTAGAAAAAAACTGATTGCACTAAAAAGTGATCAGGATGGAATAATTAACTCTCCATTCCCTTAACGGAGGAGGAAATTTAGTTATGTCATTTCCATCTAAAACTCATAAAATACCATTGACAAAGGCTAGGAATCAATTTTAGTAGACAGTGGAACAGGGAAGAAATGCAAAAGCAGTACAGCTTGCGTGCAAATGTCTGCATACACACGTGTACACACGAGTTCAGCCTAGTTGCCCAGCTTGGATGCTGACAAACTGTCCTCTAAAATTTAAATCCAGAATTTTTGTTGGATCAAATACAGCGACTGAGATCAGCCGTGGTGTACTGATCCAGGTCTCAATTTTCCTAAGTGTGTTTGGATCCCACAATTTTATTTTCCTAGCATGTATGGATATAAGGCACATTTCCATGCAGCATAGAAGGGTCTGTTGGTTTCACCATGGAGTGGGAACCACCATGTGAACTTTTGTCCTCGTGGCTACATTACTACTAGAAGCAATCCTGGGGAGCAGGAGACACAGGACTTCATTTCCTAACTGCTTTCAAGAAGGATGCGTGTTTTTCTTGTTAGACTTTCTCCTGACTTTATTCCTTTTCCGCACCCTTTTTTTGTACACACTGCCCAACAGTGACTAATGTTGACCTTTCGGTCAGAGTAAAATTTCAATTGACTTGGCCAACTGTAGGGCTTTCTGCAGATTTACCCCTACTTTGATGGAAACCCGAGCACAACACAACACGGGAAATTCCCTTCATATTCTCAGTAACCCTTCTACTTGTAGTACGTAAAATCTCCTTCTTCAAGGAAGCTTCTTATTGCACTTCCCTCCATTTTGAAGATCACACTACCAAAACGGTTAAACAAAACGAAGGGGTTTTCCCCTTCTCCTCACCCTCTTACTCACAAGAAAGGTCCCATCTTTACTTACAGCCTTTCAAGTTTAGGCAGGTCACTAAAAGTCTCCAGCTCCAGGCTTTCCAGGTTGTTGAAATGCAGGTAGCTGTCGCACAGAAAATCACAAAGGGCAGGGTTATAGATTACAATTTAAAAGACAGAAGATTTTTCCAGATCAATCCACCAATGCCCACCAATCGGTCATTACACATCTCAGGGCAGATGTGGAGAAGCCAGCATTCTCTTCACTGTCTCCACTTTCCACGTGCAAAAACAGTAGCCAACACTAGCTTTTCCCTATGCTGTCAAATATTTACTCTCTCTCTTAATACGAGGAGGACAGATTTGCTCTTCCCTGAAGCCTAAGACCACCACCATCACTGTGAATTGCCTGTTGCACTGTTTAGGGTCAGGATGAAACCTCTGGCCATGGAGAGCCAGCAGCAGCTGCTCCCATCTGACCACTGTACGGGAATTTTCCCTGCCTTTCCCTAGTGCCTCAGCATTCCCCAACACATCCTTGGATCATCAGGGAGGAAGAAATAGCCTTACTCTAAGGCACTTGTTCCCAGCCTAGGAATTGCAACATTTGTGAATGGAATCATGAGTTTGCTGAGAATTAATTTGTAGAAAAAGGCCCTGAACAACCTGATAAAACTTTGAAATTGGTCCTGCTTGTTGGTGAAAGTGAGACTGGAGACATCCAAAGGTCTCTTCCAGCCTGCATTTGTCTCTGATTCTAACAGGGGCTCCCAGCACGTGCATCCACCCAGTGAGAGCAGAAACATCTGGAAACAGCTGCCATCGGGCTATTCTGTTTCTGCGGAGGGAAGGCACAGCCTCCAAAGACAGAGACGGCGCAGTCAGCTGGAACACCTGGATCTAAATGGCACATGAGTGTGAACAGCCCAGTTCTTGCTAATACAGGTTAATGTTTTTAGTTCCACTAAAATCTCAAGTGTGACCTGCTGTTCCAGAGGCCTGGGAGACCTTCTGCACTGCCCCAGGTCACCCCCTGCCATCAGCAAAGGAAACCTGGGGTCTGCAGAGCAACGCCCCACGACCTGAGACTCCCTGTTCCCATTAGGGGTGACATTCATCGGCATAACCGACATGTTCCTGACCTTTAGATGCATTTCGGTACTGTTTCAAAGTTGCCTAAACTCTTCCCCCCTTATTTTACACAGGCATAAATTTCACAGCAGACACTGATTAATCACGGATCTACAAATACTCATTCTGCTATTATAGCTGACTGCGTTGAGAAATAATTGCCTAAGCCGCCACATGGCTGTTTGATTTGTAATGGAAGGATTCATGATAAATGGTCCACTATCAGAGCACAAACCGAGAGATGGTGACTCAGATTCTGCAGTGGAGGGCAACAGTGGGGAGAGACATACGTGTTTTAATAAGTCTCAGATGTCTGCTGTCATTGCTTTGGACCTTGAGGAAAGCATCTGATACTGTCCATCAATCGGGTTATACTTTTTCTTGAAAAGCTGGCTTGTGGGGTACAGGAAAACGGGGTAGGATTTGAGCAAAGCTAATTCTTTTGGAACCATGCCTGCCTGCGATTGAAAACAGATGGGCCTTTCAGAGGGTTGTTTGTTGGTTTTGTGGTTTTGTTGGGTTTTTTTTTCTTTTATTCGTGACATCAAGTTTGGAACGCTCATTGTTAAAATATTGCTGTGGCCAGCATCATCTCTTCTCTAAGCATAGCTGAGCCGGTATCTGCTTCCTATGTTTTCGCCCAGGCTTCCTTGCTGAGCTGGCTGATGAAAAACCATCTCGTACACAAGGTTGGTAGCACACCTATTATTAAGCTTGCCTGAAACTTCCCGTCATGCTCTGTCCACTTCTGCTGTCAGCCTGGAGAACAAGCTGGATCCTATCCCTTTTACAGCAAAATCCTTAGTTACATTCCAGCCCTATAAACGCTGTCATTTGGCACAATGTGTGAACTAGAACAGTTTCACCTTTGGTCCCAGTTCTCCAATGATACAAATAATCCCTATACTTCAAACATCCATGCTCACACTCTCTCCATACGTACACATGTATTTACACACATGCACGTAATATATCACGACCCCGGCACGAAAAATCCAATCCCAGTTTAGCAATATGCTTTAGAAGAGTCAGACCTCAGTCTTCCCATCTCACCTTGAGCATGGAGTGCTAAGAGTCAAAAAACAAAACTTCTTTGACTGAATAAACAGCACGGATTTGCAATATACAGAAGGGGAGAAAACAAGGACTGCTAGAGTGTCGCTGTGATGGGCTCCAGCTGCCAGGAAAACACGCGAGGCTCCTTCCACCCCAGAGTGCTAGGCAGCTTGGGGGGAAGGTCATTACTGTCTTTGTTTGGATCCACCATCTCCCCCCCGTTGCAACTTCCAGATGCTTTACAGCGTGCGAGCACCACCATCCTGGTAGCTCCCACGAACACCCCGCTGCCCCAGCTCTCAGCTTGTACTTCACCCATTCATTCTCAGCAAAGGTTTGGATAAGAGAGAAACTCAACCCACACCCGCAATTCAAGCAAAGGGCCAGATCCTACTCCCTGCTCCAGGAGACCCAGCAGACATAAACACAGCAGGCCAGCTGCCTTCTGCTTCAAGCCATCCTACAGACCCCTATCTCCTCCCGACGTAAGGTCCTTGGATGTAAAGGGAATCAGAAGCAGAGCTGGGCTCTTCCTGTGCTCCAGAGGTTTAGGGTCAGGAGAAAACATATGGGACGTCAGTAGAAAGAGACCTCAGCATTAACTAACCAAAATCAGTACTGGGACCAGCTGTTTTCAAATGAAGCCAATGCAGTCTTGCAAAGCTGGATGATAAAACAGTAAAAGCCTCATCCTACTCCTTGCTAAGTGTCTGGTACTCTCCACTACTGGAAACACAGCACTTGGGTTAGAGGAGCCGAGAAATCAGCTCTTACGCACATCACATTCAGTAGGAAACAAGGCTCGTTTGTACTTACAGCTGTTCCAGAGAACGGAGCCCGTTGAAGGCATGTTGCTGGATGCTCTGAATTTCGTTTTTATAAAGGTAGCTTTCAAAAAGGAGAAAAAGAAAAAAGCATTAGGAAAACTGATCAGCAGTTGTGTTTTAAAAAGACACAGGAAACAGCTATGAACCTCAATCCAAAGCAGAGCTTTCTGATTGGATTCAAGGGCATTGTTTTATAGCTGTGGCATTAACATCCAGAAATTCTGACCACAGAAAATACGTCCTTGACTGGCGAACATTAGAAGTGGGCTGTTAAATTTCAAAGAGGTTAAGAAACTACCAAGCTACCAACTCACAGGTATTTCAGGTTCTCCAGATCTTCAAAGGATCTTCTCACAATTTGTTTTATCTGATTGTTGTTCAGCAGCCTGTTCAAATCAAGAAAGAAAAACACAACCGGTGAATTTATCACATGTGAGACTTGTGGCATTTGTGTTCCTGGATGCCCACTAAAAAATCCTGAACCTGTGTTTTGCAGAGCTTAAGATTTAAAGGGTTAGCAGATCAAAGTTCGGATACTCACACCAGCTAAATCAATGAGAAGGTTTCTCGCCTAGAGGTGCCAAGTGCTTCCAGTATGTACAATGTTCAAAGACTTTCCTTTACCTTTTGCCACAGTGGTTTTCACCCCAAAGTTACAATTTTGGCCAGGAGAGGGATGAGGAGAAGGGAGACAGGCAGAAGGAAGTGGAGGGGAGGGAGAAGTTAAATCAATGCTGCCACTCTTGTACAAGCGCAATGGTTGTTGAAGGTGCATGGCTGTGTTCAACAACATGTGAGCAGGGGCGTGCAGAGCCAGTTTTTAAGAACACAAACACAGTTTAAAATACCAGTTCACAGTGGAATTACAGGAGCTATAAAATGATAACGCTTTGTTCTAATCACTTTGTATACAAATATGTGCAAATGAAAAATAAATAAATACAGATCTTACTCCTGAGGCTATTTCAGAGACAGCCTCTTTCGATCTAGACATTTTCATACAAAACCTATGGACAACATCGCATTGGCAGGCAATCTCCGACTTGTATGTGCAGTTGCCATGACTGTGCATGCAAATGACGGCCAGTGCCAACGACCAGAAACACAGCTCAACCTCGTAATAACCACGCTGTGTGCAACAGCGGTAACCACACAGCTGAACGCTACAAAAACCTCTTCTACAACCACTGCCAAGCCCAACACCAAGCAAACGAAATAAATCACTTATAAATAGCTCTTTAATATACAACATTTAAGCATTCATCGTGGCTGTCTAACCACGCTCCTTTGGGTCTTTCGCCGTGATATCCCACTGATGTTCATATCTGGCAAACCTCACTGCGGCCGCAGAGCTAGTGGAGCTTATAGCCCAATAGCTCAGAGCAAAGATTTCACCAGCTATACTTATTTTTTAAATTCCTAAAGGGAGATGTGGATGAAGAAGAGAGCTGCAACCGTGTACTGCAAAGATTTGTTTTGCTAGTGTTGTAGGAAAACCTGCTACTCCCTCTGCAAGCAGCCAGACCTTACAATGTTGGGTCAAATTCAACACGTGCATTGGATGTGCATTTTCTATTTTACAAGCTCTTTTTTGTGATAGCTGTGCTCCTCAGAAACGATCTGCCACCAGACAGCAGGTGAGAAGACAGTTTAGCACTTTCCCAGAAGTAAAGCCCAATCTTCTGGCCCCCTTTGCTGCAGAAAATAGGGTAGACAGAGCATCAGCCAGCCTCTGGCGCTACAAGCAAGGGTCCCTTCCTGGGAAGAACAGTTTGTGCAGGTAAAGGATGGAAAGAAAAGACAAAAAGGTGGGGAGAAATGGAAGAAAACGTGTGGGAAAAGATGAAGATAAAATCAAATGCCTCAGGGATGCAAAGATAAAAGGTGCCAGAAACACACACGTGTTATGGCAGCTTCACAAGTTACTGCCAGGCACCTGAGCCACACCAGCTTTCCACCACCTTGTTCTCAGGTGGAGTATCACATTAAGAGTCCGAAAAGCATGTAAGAAACTCAAGTGCAAAGAAACCTTTGGAATTCAGAACAGCAAGGGTTTGAGAAAAATCTCCATATGCTTGATTTGGCTGTCCTCCCTTGATTAGCTACCCTGCTACCATGGATGTGGGTGCCACTACCAAACTGCACCTTGCCAGGACTGTGGACAAGCAGCCCGAAGAGGTTAAGGCAGAAAGTTGCTGGAAAGTTTCTGCACAGCTGGAAGCAATGGCTCAATACACATGGCTGAGGTTAAACAACCCGATTTCACTCATAAGGATGCAAAAATGATGTCAAGTCCTTGGAACACACTAGTCTGCTTTGACAGCCAGATACGCTGAGTGGAAATACAGCCCCTGAACACCAGCCCAAAGGTTTATTTGATGATTGAACACCCAAGGACTGGAAATAACTGCTTGAGAGCAGTGTGGGAGAGGGCTTTTTTCTCTTTACCCACAGGACAAAGACAACACAGGCACCAACCGTGCATGCTTCCTTCCCTGCCCTCTATCAGCGCGCTTTCATCTTCAGCCAGAGGAGAACGAAGGCAGCTCGTTCTCTGTTATCTGGTCCTTGGCCCCACTTCTGAGGATGCTAGATGGGCTGATAGACGGGTGCCAGCTCCGACGTCATTCCCATGGATGTGAGCACCTGTGCCCTGCCACGCAACTGGCATCGGCCGCTCGTTTCACAGGGGACACGAGATAATGAGCAGGCCAGCAGGTCCTGCAGGCAGGGTGACAACAACAGCCTGAGCAGCTCCACGCACCACGATGGTCTGGACTCCTTCGCTGACCCTTTGTCTTTAATGCAGCAAGTTCGGACCAGGACTGAAGTCCGGGGGGGATTTCAAATTGCAACATGTCGTCTGACTGCATTTTGGTGCTATTTAAAAGCATTAACCTAGTCTATTTTGTTGCCTTGGCTATTTAGGACAGTTCAAGGGGATGTAACCAGTGATGCAAGCCAAATAAGACAAATTCTGGAAGTTCAGATGGCATGCAGTACACAGGCCTCTTATCTCATCGTCTGATACTTAAAAATTTGCTCATTGCCCGATTAAAGGTTCAAAAGCGTATGGAAGAAGCCATCTCTGTTTCCTGTTTCAGGATTCCCCATTGTAATAGAAGGATCTGTCCTGGAAAAAAATCAAAAGTGAAATAATTTATGAAGTCCATCATAGTCCACGTATTCCAAAATGCTGCTTTCAGAGAAATCCATAGACAAGACAGCACATCTGGCTCCTAGAAAGACTTTAGATGGCTTGCGCACAGCTGTCTGCTCCTTGACTTCTGTGCAGTTCACCCAGGCAGAGAAGTGTGCAAAATCCTGGCAAGACCTGGATATTGATCCCAGCTGCAATCAATAGCAAAATGCCCAAATTCCTGCTAACGTTAAAGAGGATTGAATGCTAAGATCTACTGCTAACCAGATCTGCTGGGAATAAATGCTCTAGCAGACAGAAGCTGGAAAGACCATTATCGATGCATGTCTTAAGTATACCCTGTAGCAAAACAAGCTAAATTAAAAGTATCAGAAGTATGTTTCCTGGAGCTTATCAAAAGATAGCAAAATGATGTGGCATTCCCCTTCATGCCAACTGGTGAATTGGGCTCCAAATGAGTAGGTGGACTCAATCATACAGGTTTTATTCCTGAAAAATTCTTCTGGGAGGTTTGAGATGTACAAGCACCACGAGATCTGGCCCAGATTCACTAAGAGAACATTTCACATTCAGTTTCCTTTAGGTTTTATGTCTTGACCGCCCCTCCCTTCTCCTTCTCCACCCTTTCTCCAGGTTGCCAAGCACAGACTTAAGTTGCATTAAATGAGTCGTTTTCTGTTTTGAAGAATGTATTAAACGATGTGATAGAATTCAGACTTAAAACGCGTACTCTTTCCTCTTTTCATTTGACAAACCACATGCTACAGTCGTTGTGACATAACAGCTATTTTTTTCCTCCCACCATTAATAGAAATCATCACGTAGTGTATAAATACAGGGGGAGAAAAAATGAGTTTAATGTTCAGCCATGCATTCTCCCTTGTTGACAGAATGATCTGGAATAGCCATTTCCCATATTTGAGGGAGAAACTTTTATTCTGAGATCCAAGCAGGCTCCGACATCCCCTCCTTCATTGCACATTCTCTCAAGAGCTACTGGAGGGTTCAAGCCTCCATGTTACTCCTGTCGTTCACTCTGAAGCCCTTTACAAGCAGCATCTAAAGGAGAGCTGCAGAGCTCACCAGAAGTGCCTTTTGCTCTCACCTAAGCAGAAAGAGAAACATGACGTGAGCAAGGACATTGGCAGGGCAAAGGAACAGGCAGAAGCACATACCATGATGTGGTCTCCACAGAGTCCCTATTCTCTTGGGTGCCCATGCCGCAGGCAGAACAAAATACCTACTGGGGAAGTTAAATACTGCTTTGGTCCCAGGGTTGGACATTTCTCTAGATGATGCTGGAAAGACCCAAGTAGCAGCAGCCATTTGGCTGTGATGGTCTTGATTTGAAAATACAGCAATTGACCAGTTGGGTCAACGTGGCAGGGTGCTGACCTCCTGTGGGAACACGTAAGGAGACAGTCATGCAGGGGTGTCGTCATCCATCCCCACCCAAAGATGACTTAAAGGAGCAAAGACTGGAAAGCAATGAGATGCTATGCCTCACCATGGGCTGGCAATGTGTTCGCTCTCTTCCACAGTCCGCCACCTGCTGTGAGCTAATGTTGGGTTAAACGATGCGGCTGGTGTTGGCAAACTCAAGCAAAACATCTGTTGAGGAGCTGCGGGTATTTTGTGGATGGCATACAAGAGGTTTTTTCCCTTCCCTCTCCCTGCTACCCTATTTTTTTTTTTACCGAGGGGACATGTTAACGGTTTAAAAATAGAGGAAGGAGATCCTAACACCAACATCTGCATGGGAACTGAGAAGAGGGAACAGGAAGGGATGAGGAAACCTTACAACTCTAAAACCTTTGGCCCAGGAGGACTTCTCCGGAGCACGGTATGTTGCTGACAGCCAACGAGCGAGCTCACAGTGGTGCAGGATTTAGGATAATTGCTTATTACCTGCGGTGCTGTACCCAGAGTCCCCAGCCAGAAGCATATAATGACTGCATCTCTTCCACAGACAAACAGGGCTCCTGTTTTTAATTTTAAAGTAGCGCTCTGTAATTTATCAAATCTCCACACCAGGGAGAGAAAAGAAGAGAGCAGAGCCAGGGGAAGGTTTGAACTATTGAAAAGCCCCACTGGACATTCATGGCAGGCTCCTCTTCTGTCAGTCTCACAGCCCACCTCCCCGCATCCAACGCAGGCTAAAAAGGTTTCCTTATCAGGGTGGTTTATGAACTGTCAAACTTGGATATAGTACAGCCATCCTGCCCAAAAGAAGATGCAGAACAGAAGCTTCACCAGAATCTGCTGCCCTTCCTCTGCCAGGCCAAAGCATTGTATGAAAAGGCTCTTTTAAAAGCATTTATTTGCTTAAGGAACATTTATTTAAGTCCCCTGGGAGAAAGCTGCAAGCTCAGAGCTCTGCATATAGAACCTGAGCTACTCTGTCCTCCAAACCTCTCCCTTCAAATATTCTGGTCAAACTTTCCCAGCAAGTCTCTCAGGGATTTTAAAGGATTTATTCTCTTTATCACTTGAAGACCTATGGGAGTCCTCAGGCAAAAGTTTACCATCTAAGAAACATCAGCAATTTCTTCAGCTCTTGTCAGTTCTGATGTGGGAATTGGACAAATCAAAGTTCTTGGAGAGAAATTTGCTTTAGGAGCATGAGGTCTGACATTCTCTCATTCGGTTATCAAGCTCCTCATCTGTGGGAGTTAACTACTGCAAATGTGAAAATAACTGATTTTTCTAATTTGCTGGCCAAACCAAGAAATACAACCAAGCATACAAAGTACTATCTAAATGGAAAGGTTTCATTTGCAAAAGCAGTTGATTTTCAGAATTCAAACATAAAAATGCCGTATTTTGTTAGAGCAGTGTTTCACCTAGTCTAGTATTCCAGCTCTGACAAAAGTCATGGGACACTATTGAGGGAGAGCCTGCCCACTATCTGTGCAAGACATGTTCCTCTTACTGTCCTGGCATCCATAATCATGAGATTAGGGATGTTAGGGGGTACATTCATGCCTATTCCCTTTAGTATCTGTTCACGGACTTGCTGTCCTTGATTTCCTTGTCCAGGAAGGTGTGGAGACAGAAAGCAAAAAGAATTGGACAAATTCACGGAGCATAAACAGATATTATAGAGAGACAGACCTTTCCATCTCAGCCAGGCCGTGTATCTATATCTAGCTTTAAGCAGAGTGGCAGGAGTCAGAAAGGAAGAAGCAGAAGTCTTGCAGATGTCAGGGACCTGCCTAGACCGAGGCGCTGGCAGGGCAGGAACTGGGATCTCTTACAAAGCTCCGCAGGTTGGGTGGAGCGTCCCTCCAAGTGAAGGCCTGCCAGCATCCTTAGTTTCCCCAGGGTTCGGCTGAAACTCGCCTGGCGGTCCTGCCGTGCTGCCTGCCAAACATCTGTCTGCATCACACAGAGATGACATAATTTGGAACGGTTTGTTTTCTCGACTCAGGAGAGCTCCACGGGTGGAAGAGCAGGTCCAGAGATCAAGATGCCTCAGCAGAGCTTTGTGATAAGGTAAAACCCTACAGACTTGGACTCTATTTTCTCTCTAGCTATTTTAGTCACTTTTCTCAGTCTATCTCGAACGACAGAAATCCATCAGTGTTAATCTTCAGGATCTTTTCTCTCTATTATTTTTGGTAATTAAGTACCACGTGGTGCTGTTTGAGAGACTAACATGGGCTGTTCTTGTGCTCTGGAGGAACAGCATCATTGGCAAGAAAGTTTTCTACCAGTCTCCCAGTTGACCACCTGTCCTGTGAGCAGGGGCCTGGGCCATGGCCAGGGGAATTTGAAGCATCCTGCAGTCGTGGTTTGGCCAATCAGTCCCACACATACAGTGAAACAATATTTAGCAAATTTTGATTTTTAAAAGATAGCTATTGAACAGGTCTGTATCATAAAGTCCTGCTGTATTCCCGCTCTTCAACTTCTTACAGTTGATGAATTCCTTATTGCCCAGGTCTTCCTTCTTTCAGCACTGCCTTCTTCACAGGATCAGGGACTTCAGGTCTCTCAAGGTCAGACAGAAAAAAAAACAATCTCGACTTTCTCTTGCCATTTGGGACCATGAATCTACAACCCCAGGAAATCTGAGCACGTCTGTCATGCCGTGCTGGTTTGCCTCGCAAAGAGATTCGAGCTTGGACCTGGAAATCTTATAGCTGTTAGCGCCATGTCACAGCTCGAATAATCAGATCTGAGTCTCAACAGGCCAATTACATCCAGCACAGTGCTGAGCTGACACAGCTTCTGTTTCTGATTTGGGAGCTGGTTTGTTTTCAACTTCTTGGCTACATGGTGCAGATGTACTCATATCTATCTTCAAACCCTCAGCCTTACAGCGGCAAGAAGCAGCAGAGTTTCCCACTATTTCCTTTGAGCAGAGAGAGAAACTTGTTCGTAAGAGTACTACATCATACTGACGTGAGCATGCCTGCTCTGGCTGGGATGCAAGACTAAAGGAACCGCCTGCTGCTCCTATTCCTATCTGCAGTAGGGCAGCTGTAGGCATTTATTGTAGGGCAAGGCACAGGGACAAGGCAGCATTTGGAAGGATGCACTCACTTCAGTCAAAATCATGTAGAGCAACTAATGTGGTTCATGCATTTAAGGAGACCGTGGAAAGGAAGAAGCTCTTAATGCATCCCTCTGCTACCTTGATCCCAGGCCAGAACTGCACTTACGGGCTACTCTAAAGCCATACCGGCTGAAACATCCTCAGGCAGTGATAGTATGCATCAGGATTTTTCATTTTTTTTTTAAAAAGACAGGTTAATTGTCAAAATGAAAGTTATTAAATTGCACATTTAATTAAAAAGGGTAAGAAACATGATCCAGGGTAGAACAGAGAGAATTTTAAAGCTTTAGCTGGATATGCACAACTTGGCTGAAATAACTAAAAGACCAAGGCCATCCTTGTGCCATTATGGGGGATAGTACTAACATAAGTAATAAATGGATATCCTCACTGCAGGATCAGTGAGTGGAACTTACAGCGTGTTGAGGTTCTTCAGTCTCCTGAAGGCTCCAGGTTGTATCTCCTTGATGTGGTTGAAACGTAAATCTCTGAAAGCAGAAAATACAATCAGTGCACTCGTGATATAAAGAAGCCATTAGCAATCAGCACCATCCACGGGAGGAAGGAAGGAGGGCTGCTGGGAGAGTCTATCGTACCAGGCCTACACAAAGTGGAGAAATGGAGACAAAGATCAGGGAAGGGAGCGGAGAAGGGGATGATGGCTGGGGTCTGCTGGGGTCTGCAAAGTCAGCCAACAGCCAGGACAAGCCTACACTTACAAAATTCATTTCAATTTCATAGAAAACTAAAGACTGAAAGGACTCAAGTGATCATTTTCATAACACCGGACAAGATCTGCTGCTCAACACCCCAAGTTCACATGCAATTACACTTGCATCTCATACCGATTTGTAGAGGAATGCACATTATCACACGGACCCATTTTTTAGCTCCCTAGCAAAATTATCTTTGCCCCAAAATGGTTAAATCTGATCAAATAACCTCATATAATAAGCATTTCACATTCTGCTCCGCAATGCTCCAAGACTCAGAACAGCTTATCGCTGCCTGCATTTCAAATTTGTGCCAACTTCAATTAGAATTAGTGGAGTCCAGGGGATTCTGGCAAATTTCAAGGGCTGTCCATGTAACTACATCGACTTGGAGCCCTAAAACATGGGGTTTTGATTGCTAATGAGATAATAAAATAAGAGCTAAGTGGTTTAACCTGGTTAACCAAGTAGAAACACTTCTATAGGGAATGTGCATTGATTTGGCACCTTCCATGGTCCAGTGTATTATAACAAATCGCAAAAGACTGACAAATGTTTTTTGCTGCTAGTTTCTATGCAAAGCACAACAATAAAGTTGCTTTTTTTTTCCTCCTACACTGCCGGATCTAGTACATTTAGAGAATATGCAGTCATTTCTCGGTTTAAGGCAGCCTTTTAAGGGCATTTGCTTTAAGAGGAAAAAACACACAAATATGCTGAATTATCCATCATTCTGGTGGTAAGTTACAGAGCATTTGGAGGCAGTTTAAAACAAGAATTCTACAAATAGCTACAAGTTCAACACTTATTTTTAGCATAAGCATCAACAAGATTCGTGTTCGTATAAAATTAAGAGTAGAAAGAGGTGCATTCATTGCAGGTGGCTGTAAACTCAAACTGACAGTGAGTATCCAAGCGGGCTGAAACACCTTTGAGCAAGTACTTGAGAAGAGGATACACAGTAAGTAAAGCTGATTTTATTTTAAGACGTAGTGTTTCTTTAGTTTAACAATTTGCAAAACTAGTTATTTTATGTTAAAAAATTCCCACTAAATTTTCTTACTTTTTAAGCAGAAAAGGCACGGCATTTTTACTTAACTCAAGTTACACTGAACTATTAAATCTCTGCCCTGTTACCCCTTTGTTATCACTGAATGCAACAGAACACGTGCCAGTGGAGGTTGTATTTTCTGTTGTGTTTTCTCCTTTCTGTAACTTTTCAACTCTGAACAAAGGAAAGAAAAGAAGTCTCTCCCCTTTCTTAGTGGTAAGTATTGCACAGAGAAGAGTTAGAGGGCAGGAAGGAACACAGCTTCAATATTTCAAAAAAAGTGTTGGAATTGTAATTTACAAGCACCATTTGTCCACTGCGAACCGCAGTCCCGAAGGATCACCCTTTGGAATTGCAGTTTTTAACAGTAACTTTATCTTTGACATTTTCTGGTGTGTTTGGCCTTACTTGCATTGCTTCAAATGCACGTTTCTTGCTCTTCTTGTCGGAAGGTGTTACATATCCCTCCTCCCTGATGATGTGAATTTGAGGATATCTGTATGGATTTTTCAAGGTAATGGTTGACACCATAAAGCCAAATACAATTAAACATTGGCAAAGATGATAGCACAAGGTGCTGACTATTCTCCACGGCCTCATTAAAAGGAAATGAGGAAAGGCTAGACCATGAAAAAAGGTGAAGAAATGCAAACTTGATTTACACACCGTAACACACAGACACCAACTCTGCCTGCCCCGGGGGCTGTAAAGAGCTATGTAATTAGTCCAGACAGCTGGCTACAGGTAATAGGGAACAAACAAATAAATGGAAGAAATACACAGGGGTCAGGGCTGAAGCTGTTGATGCTCACAGAAGGCAGCAGGAAGCAGGCAGTGAAGTGTAAAATACCACTTTGGGTCACAGGCTGCAGGTGGGGGAAAAAAAAAAACATCAGACTATTTTAATGAACAAAGACAACTGCAATCCTTCACACCCCGGCATTCACACATAAGCGCACAGCTTCCACAGCCGAAAAAAAAAATTAAAACCCAGAACCACAGGTGACTGAAAATACCTCTGAAAACCCAGAAAAATAAAACACAAGCTCCTCCACTCCCAGGTTTGTTTTCACTATCAGCTGCTTGCCAAAAACGACTCCTCGGAAGTGGTGCTGTGGAAGTCTGCACCTACTCTCCAGCTCCCTAAGCAAGTCTGACCTCCCAGGCGGTGGGTTTCTTCACCTGTGAGAGCAATAAAGCAAACCGGGGCTGCAGAGCCTGGCAGGAGTGACCCTGTGTCACTAACAGAGGTCTCACAGCTGTCGCTTGGCTGGACCATCTCTTAGTAGTGCTCCTGCTGCTGAGAAGCACATGGATGGAGAGATGCCTCCTGATAGTTCCCCCTGCTAGGCGAGCAATGGGGGTCTGGTTTCACGCAGGAACTTTTCCCCTACACCACCCCCAAGGAGCATATAATAAAACTTAGCTTATTTTTTTGATGAAATATCTTGATTTTTCTTCTGTTTTCTCTTTCAGATAAGACATTCAAATGAGTCCCCGGACCCCAGCTGTCTTGCACTCCTTTAGAAAGCTCACTCCCTGGTTTGCTCTCCATCACACAAAGGCAACAGCTTTCCCCACAGACAAAAAAGGGAACTGAAACAGTGCATGTCTACTCTGAGCACTTCATTTCAAGAAATGGTGTGAATTAACTGGAGAGAATCCAGAGGAAAGCAATGGGAACGATCTGAAATCTAGAAAACATGACAGTGAAAAGAACTGAAATGGCTTATTTAGCCATAGATAAAATAACTATGTCAAAACATTGCTACAAATAGAAAAGGGCAAATAGTCACTGACTAAAACTGGAGATTCTGGGTTGTTTTTTTTTAAATATCTTAAACAGCAATGCTAATAAAACACTGTCTCACTGCAGGTGAGACAGACATTAGCCACAATATGGCTTAGGTAGTGTGGATCCTGCCCTGGAGGCAGAAGGATGGACTAGGCTATTTTGCTGCCTGTATCCAAGAAAGCAGTGAAAAGACACTGGTGTGGATGTCCCTACACAGCAAAGAAAGCCCCTGGAGACATGGAGAAACCCACATCTTCCTCCTTACCAATGCATTAAAAAAACCCCAATGTAGGGCAAAACCCAAAGCCAAACTTTGGCTCATCCATAGTGTTTTTTTCTCCAGACCCTGCCTTAGCCTGAAGCTTAGCTGGCAATGAATGCCATGTAGGGCTGCACTGGGAAATTCCTGGCTTGCATGTATTTGAGAACATTCCCTACAGAGTTTGTCCCCTCTTACACAGAAACGCTTGTTTCTCTCTATTCCCAGGGCACTCACTCTGGAAACTTTACGTTTCTTTTCACGAACAAGTGTGCTTTTTACGGGGACCCACCACACAGCTTCTCCCGTGCCAGCCCATTCCAGCTGCTGTGTGCACCGGCAGCTGGGCTCCCTCACTCCCGCCTGCTCCCTTCCACCTTGGAATTTGCAAAATGGGGGGGAAATCCTTTGTGATTTAACTCTCCCCCATGTTTTCAAGGCCAACAGTCTGGGATTACCACAGGGAACAAAGGGGATATCTGCTGCTAGAGGATCCCAGATCCTTTTCTACCTTCACACACACAGTGCCTGGGACAGCAGCTGTCCTGCATCATGCAATACTAATCCCCCTGGACAACACCAGCTTGACTGGCTCAGCAGAAAATCTCACCAAACCCTCGTGCCAAAGCACCATAGCTTTGACAGGAAACTGGGCTGGAATACGTGGATAATCTAGGATCTGCTATTGAAATAACTCACCTTTTCTGACTCTGGGAACTCTTAACCCCATTGCAGAGGCTTACCAAGAATGCCAGAATTTGCAAATGGATGGGGAAACAGGTCTTTACAGAATGACACTTGAATCTTTCTGATCCTCTCACAACAATCATTCCTGAAAGCACTGTGTTAAATAATTAACAGTGATTAGCATATAAAGCAATCAATGGCTTTTACAAGAAGCTTCCACTTCTGTTTCATCTATTTAGGCTTTTACAGAATCATGTATTACTATGTTAACTAAGCAGATAATTAGCTACAAGAGGTATTTTACCGCAGTTCCATGGAAATTACTGGGTTTGTTTCACTGAAGCATCTTTTGTGTTCAAAAAGTTGTGCACAGCAATGATGCTGGCAGTTCTGGACCATTTCACCCAGAACCGGTTGAGTAAGTGGCAGCCACCCAATCATTTATCAACAAAGACACAAAGAGTGAAGATGGTTTTACAAACAAAGATAAAACATTGAGGTTCCTTCCAGTGTTTCCTGGGTAAGGGAGGGTGTGAAAGACATCCTAAACACAATTTTTAAGTCAAGTTTCCCATACAGAAGTAGAGACAGAACATTTATCAGAAAGATGATCGTTTCTCTCACTTATCTGCAGACCATCAGAGTCAGCTCTGCAGGTCCCCCCATCCTGCCAAACAGCTCCAGTCCTGGCAGGATGGGAAAACAGCCTTGCTGAGATGGAAATGAAGTCTTCCAGACTCACTGTCATCAGCTCCCCAACTCAGGAATGTCCCTCTCACACATGACTCCCCAAATGGCTTTAATAAATGACAGCCTTCATCTCCAAATCCCTACATGGACAGCTAAGCATTGCCATCTCTGCTAGAC
Organism: Fulmarus glacialis; assembly: GCF_000690835.1. Classification (NCBI taxonomy): domain Eukaryota; kingdom Metazoa; phylum Chordata; class Aves; order Procellariiformes; family Procellariidae; genus Fulmarus; species Fulmarus glacialis. Next base: position 42,183 of record NW_009219843.1, read on the forward strand.
AGATGAGGAGACCGCAGGGAGGCTCAGGGCTGGGGGTTTTTCCAAGTCCTGGCTATTTTGGGGTGTACCAGCTTAAGACATCAAGATTTGACGGTTCAAAGAGTGAAGAGGAAGGAAAATATGTTCAGCATGGAATTACTAGTAAATGAGATTATACGAACATGGATGAGACGCTGAAGAGCAAGCAGATGCAGAGCGCCTCATGCTGCAGAACAGGCTGTTGCACTGCCACACTGCTTACATTTTGAAGTTTTAGGGATGGGCACACTAGATTTTAATTAAGAAATTACCACAGGCATTC
>NW_009219843.1:42510-64853 GCF_000690835.1 Fulmarus glacialis
CCACAAACAGGGGTCAGATTTTCAAAAGAGCTCCCTCTGCATCAGCTGGGGCAAGATAGTAGTTCAGCAGTCAACATACCAAGCTGCTTTGATCCCACCTTTTCTGTGCACGTAAGCTGGTGTGAATGCTGCACTTCACAGCCCGGCCCTGAAGGCAGTGGCAGGGCAGGAGGGGTCTGCTGGTGCTTCATCCTGGTGGAATCACTTCGCCACCTGCCACAGGGCATCCCTTTAGCTCTTGCCAGTAAAGGCAGGAGCAAGGAATATCTCCAAAACATAGTTTTCACCCTGGACACATATTCAAGTAGGGAGATTACACAGCAAACTGTTGACCTCAGCAATCTTAGATAATTTGAGCTATTATGTATTAACAGCTGGTATGGAGATTAGGATCTGACCCTAATCAAACCAGCTAAGTCTATTCTTGGGCATTCACGTCACCAAGGAGCAGGACTGTCTTAACCTAATGCATATTTCCTTTGTACCATCTATTCAAGATATTGCCCACATCAAATGAAGACAATTTTCCCTCCTGCTGAGCTGTGTTCTGACCCTGATCTGGAAGTAGTAAAAGAAAATCTCAGAGCGTAAAGATATATATATCTATCTTTGTCGTGGTTTAACCCCAGCCAGCAGCTCAGCCCCATACAGCCGCTCGCTTACTCCCCCCGGGTGAGATGGGGGAGAGAATCAGAAGGGTAAAAGTGAGAGAACTCCTGGGTTGAGATAAAGACCGTTTAATAGGTAAAGCAAAAGACGCGCACACAAGCAAAGCAAAACAAGGAATTCATTCCCTACTTCCCATCGGCAGGCAGGTGTTTAGCCATCTCCATGAAAGCATGGCGCCATCAAAAGCAGGGCTCCATCACGCATAACGGTGACTTGGGAAGACAAACGCCATCACTCTGAACATCCCCCCCTTCCTTCTTCTTCCCCCAGCTTTATATACTGAACATGACGTCACATGGTATGGAATACCCCATTGGCCAGTTTGGGTCAGCTGTCCTGGCTGTGCCCCCTCCCAGCTTCTTGTGCACCTGGCAGAGCACGGGAAGCTGAAAAGTCCTTGACTAGGTGTAAACACTACTTAGCAACAACTAAAACATCAGTGTGTTATCAACATTCTTCTCATACTAAATCCAAAACACAGCGCTATACCAGCTACTAGGAAGAAAATTGACTCTATCCCAGCCGAAGCCAGGACAATCTTTTTCATGGAGACCACGAAGCAGTAGCACCATGCCAGCTTAAATGAACTGCTGGGGCATTCTTTAATATCGAGTCTCGTGTAGCATAGGTGTCAGCTTTTTTCTTTTTTAAGAGCATGACCATTTAAGTCTTTACCCAGAACACACATTCTTTCACCAAAAAATACTGACTTCTCCTTAAAGAGCACAGGAAAAAATCCTGGTATATCTATGGGGAGAAGGATGCGATAAGGTCAATGAAAACGCAAATACTCAAGTGGGAACCAAACGACGAAGCACTGTGAAGTTCAGTGAAGGCAGGATTTCTGAACCCTTAAGGTAGCTACAATCGCAAGAGTTAGGATGCTTTTATCAAAAGATGCTGGAATGTTTCTAAAAGGAAAATATGTTTTAAATACCTTTCCTCCCCATTTTCCTTCTGATAAAGGGATTTCTATAAACAGAACATACAGAAGATTTTGGTGACCTCTAAAAGGTTTAATGAGGATTAAATACTACAGCGAAAGAAGTCAGAAAGAGATCACACCTGGCACATCCAGAATGCGTGGGTGTGCCTTTAATGGCTTTGTATAAGAGTATCACACGCAGAGGAAATGAGTAATCCATTCTTCAACCCAAAGCGCACGACAGAGACCACAAAGGGAGCAGCATTTCTAAGAACTCATTTGCTCAGTAAACCTTTCCCCAACAAAGTATAAAGTTCCTTCTCAAAACTATGCTCCTTAAGATAGACTACGAGAGCTACACCCTGTCCTACTACAGCCTTCCCTACTGCAGTGCAACGACCTGCGGGAGGAAGAAAGGAACCGAGCAGCCACCAAACAAGCAGCACAACGATGAAGGGAAACAAAACTCGTCAAGCTGGCCGTGCTTACACTGCCCAATTAGCAACCAGGTCTGTGAACAACTGGGTCACCTTCAGTTCATGCCAGCGATGCGTTCAGATCCCAGATACTGCGCCGCCTTTGCTTGTGCCCTCAGCTATGTTTCTCTAGAAGTACTCATTCATTATGTGCTATGCATAATGCAGAAAGGAGAACAACCCATGGATAATTGGATTGCAGTCCATTAGCTGCCAGCCAGAGGGGAACTTCTTTCCATGGATTTCTTCTACTCATGCCCACACGTTTCAAAGTTTATTGTTTTAAATGTCACACTGTAGAACAAATGACTTAGAAGGTTAAAGACCTATTGAAATTTTCTGAGTGTATGTTCCACAGCTGTTCCCTTCTTTGGGCTGCTGGCGAAAAGAACTGCTTGAATCCCAGCGGTAACCAGCAGATCACATCTGGATAATCATGTTCCAGTTGAACAAACAGCAGCCAAAATACATTTGCAGTTATACACCATGAATTTTTATAGCTTACTTATCTGTACACGTGTAGCCATTCCTGCCATCCTATTCTCTGCTCAGGATAAAACGAACAGACTTCATTACCAAAGATAAATAGTCTATTGCTAAAACCAGACATTGGGCCAGATCCTCAGCTGCACCCAGCTGGGATTGGGAAGGGAGGAGGGAAATGGCGACCAAAGAGGAGCCAGTAACAGCTCATCAATCCTGGAACTGGTTCCATGCCAATCCCAGCATCGCTCGAAGAAGGCTATGGGCTGCTCTAAGTTACGCCAGCTGGCTACAGCCCCGAGGGGGCCATCTGCCAACGGGGCTTGTTGAAGCACAGTGTGTGCCGGCTAGAAGACTTCCCCACTCTTCAAGGATTGTTAGAGAGAGGGTGGCACGGAGTCACGGAGGTCAGAAAGTCCCAAACTCCCAACTTCAAAGCAAACTCCATCTGGAAACTGCAGCTGTTCCGTGAGGGAACCGAGCTGGAGCCTGGGATCGGTGTTTGTATCTGCAGTCACAGACTTGGTCCTATTCATACCAAAGGGCAAATGTGGAAAATATCACAATCCCACGTTTTCTACTCAGAATAACTCCATGATCAAGACTGGTCTTGCTGTAATTCTGAATGTTCACTCTGACGCAGCGGTCCTCCCAGGAGAAAGATTAACATACCAAAAAGCTGGAGTAGTCAGGGGCTTGGTTAAGAAGCATTCTTTGATCTTTTACAATTAAAAGAAGTTTAATTATTCAAATGCTATTTATAACAGATACAATGGGATGCTGGCTGGCAAATGCATTTACATACATTAGATCTTCAAGATAGCCAGGAAGTCAGGATTTTTACTTGCCACACGCCATACAAAGGCACATGATCTGCCAACAGAGAACAGTTACCGGGCTCATACGTCTTTATATCTATGCGGATCTCTGCGCATCAGTACGGGTTTTGCTTATAATTATGCAGACAGTATTAAAACAGAATAAACCAGATAAATCTCCTTAAAAAATACTGGTCTATAAAGACAGTCATCTCATTTTGGAGTATTACTACTTTTATATTTCATACCTATACCATTTAGTTAATGTTTAAAAAACCAGCTTCCCATTCAAGGCTGTGGCTATCATGTTAAACTAAAAAAACCACCTTTCCAAATGGTTAAGCAGGCAAAACATGGACCATGTTTTGCAGTACATGCAAACCAGTTAGAACAGAGGAAAGGGAATTACGGTGACTGCATACACTGCACTGGAAAATCTGTTCACCTTTCTAGACTGAGTTTTACGGACAACTCAATGCCACCTACATTACAACAAGATACTACCTGGAACTTTACTAAAGCTGCAAGGACAAGCCATGAACCAGAGTTATGTTTTGCCCCCTGCAGCACAGAAAGAATGAAGTATGCTATTGCCAGAGAGCATTTAGAAATCCACCATTCCAGTACTGAAAAAAAGTTGGTGACCACAGTAAATTTCCCTCCTTCTGCAATTAAGAATCTTTGCAGGCAACACACTTAGGCTATCCAGTGTGACAGTAAATGCTGTCTCTTTTTGGAAAGAGAAGCTTTACTGAGCTCAGAAATATCCCAGTTTAGCCAAGAAAACAAACTTTTCACCCAATAAAATCCATGCTTAAACAAAGAGAGACAAACTATCTTGCTAAAATCAAATAGCGTAAGGGTATTTTAAATATTTTAAAATTTCAAGATGCAGACAAATCTATAAGGAGGAAAAAAAAGTTCGGTGACAATTTGGAAAGTCAGGCTCTGCAAGCTGCTGTAGAGCAGATAACCACTACCCAGACAGTTTGCAAAAAGCCATACAGTACTGACCAGTTCCACACTGTAGAATAACCACTCCATGCCCAGCCTAGAGAGAGAGCAAGTCAGGATTCTGACCTGCCCCATGTCAGGGTGACTCCCAAGCAGCCCAGCTGCAATCCGTTTTCCCAACAACGTAGCTTTGGCAGCTGTAGCAAGCATAGACATTTTCCTGTGTGCCACTAATGCTAGAACCTCTGTGGTTTCCTTCCACCAAAGCAGATCTGGATGGCAGCAATTAAAATGCCAGCATCCTGCCCACATCATGTTCCTTAGGCTGCCAGTAGAGAAGATGCATTAGGAATATTAGTGAGATGTTTACAGGAGAAATGCTAGTATAGATGTTCTGGTGGAGACCAAATTTGGTTTTCTACAGGCACAGGGAAAGGCTTCTCAAACTAGTGTTGAAAAAGTTTTACAATCGGCAGCAGTTTAAGGAGGATGAGCGTGAAGATAAATTTTTGACAAGTCTTTCCTACTATTTACAAAAAAAGTCTTCCAAACCAAGGGATCAGCTAAGAGTAGCACAAAGGGAAGTATTTTGTCACTGCATCTTAAAGCCACCTTTAAGTTTAGGATTAACTACTTCAGAATCACAGGGAAGCGCTCTTCTGGATCTATCAGTAAGAGCTGTTCAGGAGTCTCCAGGCATTACACGTCCTTTTCCTCCACCTTTTCTGTTCGAATGGACTCAGCCAGCAGCTCCCTCGCCAACAGGTACTTTATTTTTCAAGGAATCTGTGAGTTGCCACAATTGTTGCTTTCTGAATAAGCCTTAAGTTCTGTTTGTATAGCTCAGATAGAAACTGGAAAACCAGTACTTAAAAGTTTAGGAAAGAAATGGTGTTGTATGTATTAGAAAAGTGTTTGTTTCAGTAGAGACAAAAGCCTGAACTGCTGTGTTTCCTCTCTCACCCCTACACCCATATACAAAGCCTTCTCCAATGTAAACCGTGTACCTTTCTATAAGCTCGGTTTAACATTTGTGACCTTTGAGTCTCCAAACTGTCTTATAGTGATCGCCCTGGCGTTATTCTTAGCAAATTTTTCAATTCCCTTGATTGTCCTGTTAACAATTAACTGATGCCAAAAGAAGCAGTTTCTGTTTTATGTTTTAAAAGCAGGAAACAGTCGTGATGCAGACAATTCTGCAGAAAAAAAGGAGGAGGATAAAAAGCATGCCTTTGGCCATAGTTTTTTCTTTCTAAAGACCAAGCAGATAAGAAAGGCAGTAAAATTAAATGGTTACTCACAGTATGTTTGTCTGGGGTGGGATATCGGGGATGGTTTCCAACATCAGATGCATGCATCTTACTGTAGTCCTGAAGCACAGGCAGCGACTAGGACAGGAGCAGGAGAAACTAGGCAAGAGGAGAAAACACAAAAAGCCTCGAAGAGCTGAAGATTTGATCAGCATGGTGTTTGCTGGAGTGTATTTGCCTCAATTCTGAACTGCAGGGAGCTGACAAAAAAAAGTTTCCCAGCCCTGAGGTCCAGGAGGAGGGGACTCATCAGCATGTGTTTGCAATTAAATTAAGGCAGTTTGACAGGCCAACCGCCCACCCTCTCTGCCATTATGTACATCATTGAAGATCAGACTGTTCCCACCCCTCTTTAATTGTGGTGCTGAAATACAAACTCCTAATTTTGATTTATTTTTGCCTTGTTTCTTATTTTGAACAGCAAGTTAACTCCTCACCTTCTCCTCAGGCATTTATCTGAAAGCATGCAGAATGACCAAAAAATGACCCTGTGCTTCCAGGGCTGAGCTAGGATGCAGATGGCCCAGGGTCAAGTTTTTTATGTCAAAATTTTTGCCTTAGCGCAGTCTCTGCAAACCAAGTATAGCACCTTATCTAAACAGCCTGTCAAATTATCAGGTAGTAAGATTTCTAGGATAGAGGTTCACTCTTATTACATGTAGTTATAACACCCAGCAAAAAGTTGTCTCCAGCTATTGATAGGAGCGTGGAATGCTATAGGTAAATGATTTTAAAAGGGACATCACTAACAGAGATAAATAACCTGCAAATAACGACAAAAAACCTGATTGAATGCATTCTGTAAAGTTTCTTATGCAGAGTAAAAGCTGATTCATTTCAAAGAGCTTTTAGCTAGTATCATTTTTTTCTACAAGGATGTCATTTGCAAAAACGCCAGGATTTTGGAGAAATTAAAGGCAATTGAGTGGTGAAGAGGGAAAGAAACAATGAAATCAACTGAGTTCGAACTGCAGGAAATGCAGACCTCAGTTTGTTTCTCCCATTGGATGATAAAATTGAGATGCAAAAGGGAGGACTTGTTTCCAGTTGAATTAATCACCTTTTACTGTTATAAAGAAGCTTAAAGTGAAAACAGCTTGTCTTTAGGTTTTAAGTTATTACTACACAAGATCCTAAATGTCTGGGTTTAGCATGAGTGTGAGGCATTAACACTCCTTAGGATATAAAGGTACTTGAGGAATTCCAAACATGGCACCATTCCACATTACCTGGAAGATCAAATGGAAGTTTCCCATCGACCTGCACCTGCACGTCTATTTTACACTGTAAATTACAATATAATTAACGTGACAAAACAGTACTTAACAAGAGTAACATTTAAACCTCCCCGGTTCTCTTCTCCCTTCAGATTCTTTGTCACTTGAGCATTTGGGGAGAGAGCGTTGGGTTTTGGGGTTTCACTTACAAATTTCATGTCATAAATGGTAAAAGCTATATTTTTTTCCAGCTATAAAAAGGGCAGGTTTCCTGCATCTAGTCCTCAGGCAATCTGTTGTTTGTGTGCCCTAACATCACTCTGAAATCCAAGCAAGCTCACTGAACGCCTCCCCGCTCCCCCTGTGGATCCAACTCATGGTTTTGAGCAGAGTGTCCTCTAGCGGCCACCTAACCCTTTCTTACAAAAACAGGTTGTAAAAGGTTGAGTTATCTGCTTCAGCCTCTATATAACAATTGGCAGCTGAGAGCAGATTGCTCCAGGTGAATGACAGCTTTTAATTCCAATTTGAGAAGTTAAGTGCATTAGAAATGCATCCTTCTTGTGCATCAGAAAAGACAACACAGGTTATGTCAAAGTCTTCAAGTCATACGCTCCTCCAGCCTGATTGCTCCCCATATCATCTCTTTCCAAAACACTTTGAACTCTGTTAGGACAGGGTAACACAGCTACTTAGGAGCTGCTCTGTAAAGAAGTATTTCTAGGAAAATAAACAAAAATGCTCTCTTCAAACCATGCTTCAGTGTTTAGGAAAGTCATCATCTTTCCTGGCCCATCTGGCCACTTTACAAACACAAGGCTTTTGCCTTCTGCCTCCGATTACATCTTGGTGCATAAACTCTGAGCTCTAAACCAACCATCTGCAAAAAAAAAAATCCCTTCCAGGTTTATTTATATTGCGAACAGGAGAGCTGGGCTAGGCATCAGTCATGTTTCTATATGTACTGTCTTTGGAATCTTATTTCAGCGCCTGGCTGTGCGGTTGGTGGCAGCTTCTGGAAGGATCGATGGGTATTTGCCTACCACTTTGTAAGAATGGGATCTTTAGCCAAGTCAGCAGATTTAACAGTGGCCATACCACAGGGAATAATCCGAGTGCAAAAAGGCAAGTTCTGCAACCTATACATTTACTTAGAAGCAGATCTTTGCTTGAACTTGAAACATACCTCTTCTACCTTGCTTATCTCCCCTTCATGACAAATGGGATGTTTGTGAGATGTTACAAAGAGTTAGCAATCACAGTTCCCTTACTATTACACTAATTTATCTTATTTTCCATCAACATGACAAATTGTTTAAAAAGGAGTGTGCAGCTCTGAACAAGAACAAAAGTTAACTCTTAAGGAACAGGAATGAAAGTTAACACTTGTGTCCCATGCTTAAGTATTTCCAGCCTCTGCTAGACAGACTTTTTTACACCAGCAGAATGCAAGGAAGCTTGGTTTTGTTTTTCAAGTGTGGGGTTTTTTTCCCCCTACCCTTTTTTGTTTTATTTTTAACTATCACTTCTGCCCCAGTAGAAAGATTTCACTGGAATAGGTCCCCTGAAGAGCTCATCACCACTTCCCAGGGAACTGTGATGTTGTACATTTCACTATGAAGTGAACATAAACATTATCTGACAAATTTAATTTACTTGATATCATTTGTATGACACATCCATAGCTTTCCAAAGCAGAAAAGGATTTTTTTTTCAGCAAGCATCACATGAAGAAAACATTAACACTGAACTAGTCTCATGTTATAGTTGGTAAAAGGACATCTATCATACACACAGATGACAGGAAGAAACACAGACTACAGGCAATTATCCTGTGGAATAAAGGGTAACAGATACATTTAATTAGCAACAGCTGTATTTGCTATTATGATCAGTTTCCTATTACAGCTGAAGCCAAAATATTATTCTCAATACTAGTGAAATGGAAGCCTTGAACACCAACTCTTAAAAATCTACATTAATTAAGCACTGAAACAGAGCACAGGAGACAAGAGGGGAGCTGCAGTTCAGAATGCATTAAACAAGCTCCGGACATGTTTGGTTTAGGCAATTCCTTGAAGTACAGAAATGGACTAAATGGACCTCTTGATATCTGTGGTCTACAGGTCTAACAGCCAGGCAAGTGAATTCACTCTTTAACCGTTCTGATATATTAAATTTAGATCAGTGCTGTGTGTGCTAATTCCAAAATACATCTTGCACAACTCCATTACATAAAGGTTTAAAAATCATGAGCTGGGCAGGTTTCTTTTGAGAGATTATATTCTGAGAAGTTCATCTAAAACTATGCAGCTGCATCATATTATTAAGTGCTTGTTCTAGTGTTCTAGTGTCTTAACCTTCAATTACGGAAATAAGTACTTATCTACAAAGTATTCTAATGACAACATGATGCAAAGCCATGTTAAGAAGGCTAAAAAGTCTTTACTGAATTTATTGATACAGAAACACTTATTAATCAAGTTTAAATTGCATAACACTTTTGCATGCCTCAGGCCAATTTAACTCTAGTTTCTACACATAGATTTTTCAACTTACATACTAATGACTGAAGCAGCTTGAAGTTAATTTCTTTTTGCAAATTTACTGCAGCATCGAAACCTAAAAGGAGTCACATACAATTAAAGTGAAGACTACTTAGAACACAAAAGGAAACAGTCAAGCAGGTAAAATTCCTAGACAGCTTACAGACTATACAAAAACAGTTATGCTACAATTACTGTATTAGAAATGCAAAAACTACAGTGCAAGTGCTTGTGCACAGGGAAAACGTATTTACAGTTCCCCTTCATTTACAGGCTATAAGCAATACTATTTCACAGTTATATTACACATAAAATTTCTACTATGGGTTTGTTTGGATCTGTGGTTTTTTGGACAAGGGGACAATTTGACAACCTAGAACATAAATTTCCTGTATATATATTTATTTATTCAACCTTATCCAGGAAAAATAGCAGTATTTTATGCATCTTATAGAAAGCTACAAAAATCTAGCAAATGTAATAAAAAAGGCAAATCTGGTGAAAAACCTGATAAAATATCTTTTACAGCTGGGGGTTGGATGGGGATCAAAAAATCAAACAGGGATAAATGAAAGATAACTCTCCCTCAACTGGTCAGCTTTAACAGAATCTCAGCAAGGTTTACTAATATGAACCTGAAGTTTAATGTCATTTTTAAAGCAACTTCTTTAAAAGTTGTTTTATAATTAACAAACTGAAGGATGACCTCGTAGCCAAAAGTAGGAGGCACCCTGTACTATGTAGGGGTACGGAAATTGTGCCACAATACAGAAAGGCACATACCTGGTATGACAGCTGTTAAGCAGAAATGCTTAATCAATACAGAGGTGACAGCCTTTGGGGAAGCACAGAGAAATATTACACGTAGATTCTATTAAGCCTCCATTTACCATCATATTCAGGATTTTCATTTGTGGAAAGAAATGCATTGCAGATGCCAGAATTACAAGATGGGTACTTGTATGTTTACAGGAAACCATCAGCTCAGTGGCCACAGAACTGCCCCATTTAAAATAAAGAAAAATCTGAGGGAGCAAGATAGCTTGGGGTACCATTTACACCAGACATGGAGACTTAGGAAACCAGAGGAAAACACAGCCTACGACTATGTTATGTGCTAGCAGCCACATGACACCGTATTATCAGATAATATTCTCAAAGATATACAAAAAGCCTACTAAGCAAGGAAGAATTCTCCACCTCAGGCTTAGACGTACAAGAGTTATCCACTTACTTTCAAAGCCGCACAGAACTTTGAAACACTATTTATCATTAAGTTGTGCAACTCAGTACCGTTAATCGAAAACCCAGCGTATTTTTGGCAAGACAGTCTTCATTCATTCCTCCTCAGAAAATGAGGAGACAGCGTTAAAAAAAAGATATCAAAGTGATACCAACTTAAGTGCTTCTGATGGGGCAATGCCTTAACATAGTCTCATTACCTACTGAGATGGGGGTTCCTCCCACCCCCAGCTTTAGGAGTACTTCACATCAACACAAGTTCAAAGGTTTCTTTCCAGCCTTTACCAGTTTAGGTAGATTTTTCAAACAGGCTGAACCAAGTAAACTTCCCCTTCTAAACACGGTATCTTCTTCCATCACCATTACAGGAAGACTTGGGAATAAAAATTAGAGTTCACACCTAAAGAACTGCAGAGTGTGAAGTCCTTCTACATGAGTTAAAACATCTACTTAATTGTTGCAGGAATAAAATAACCTACCAAGTCAATCAACTTCATTCCACCTACCGTACATGGACCGTATGTGCACAAATTGTATTCTAGCCACCTTGCTACAGCAGGGACACACACACAGCAACACCTAAGAACCGCATCAATTTGGCTTTCTAGACTGTTTTCAGGTTCTACATGCCCTCCACAAAAAGACATTTGGCTGAATTACTAGGACACAAGCAACTCTGCTCAGGCTCGTGCTCTGCACTTCGCTCTGTTCAGCCCAACAGACCTAAGTTATCTCACGCAACAGCAAAATCCAGAGATTCTGCTTTCACAGTCAGTTTTCACAAACTCACTGCTACGCATCTCCTCTCTACCCTCTTCCCCATTCAGAATTACTCTGCAAGCGTTTCCAGAGACAACAGCCACAACCCTGACTACCCCAGCATCCTGTCAAAGCTAATCAGCTTTGCAACTCTTCGCTTGCCTCCATCACTTAAAATAAAAAAATAAGAACAACTTTGCATCTCCATTAGACTAATTCACTAGAACAGGTGTTTCCCATTAAGAAAACCAATATTCTGTGAAATGTTTTTACCTTTTACTGAAAAATTATGTATCGTTTATAAGCAGAACTGAGACCAACCAAAGGGGAGCTGATGCTTTCCTTCTCATTCAAAACCCGGATGCCACAAGGCCAGATGCCAAAAATTCTTTCCTTTCATGTCTGTAAAAGTTGTGCTTTTTCAGATTACTGGAAGAAACAACATTTGCCAGGTCAGTTTTTACTGATAATCTTCATCCTCCATTAAACACACACCACGGTAAACACATGGCAGGTTTAGTGGGAGAGAGCATGGACAGCAAAGGTCTTTGGGGAACTGCTTAAGAATATTTAAAAACTGCAATTCGGTAGAGCAGCCAAGAGATTTTTAGAGTATCTCTGTGCAGTTAGTTTCAGGGAGTTAAATCCTCCTTTCCATAAGCAGCTGAGCATTTCACCAACTTGCTTCCTAAGGAATCCCTGCTGTAGGATAAAACTATAGCACACAAATGAGAAGAAAAAACTTTAAAAAGCTATAATGTTTAAGTATACAGCAGCCACGTTCCCCAGCTAGCCTACTGCCTTGGGTGGTCATATTAGCAGGCAAGCAAGTGGTATACATTTGTCAAGCCCTAAGTAGTACTTCATTTTCTGCCTACTTCCCACTTTCTAGAAGAAGGAAATTACTTTTCCCTGTAATAAAGCAGATAGTATTTCAAGGGATCAGGCAAAGGCAGACTCAAGACCTTTTCTCTCAAAAAGTTTACAGGGGGATCTGGCTTTAGTTCAGAGGGTTTAGTTTCTTCCTCTTCTCGTCTCTCATCCTCGATATCCTCACTGTTGTTGTTATCATCTGATGGGTTGGAGATACGACTAGCGAAGACCTCTTTGTCCAAGAAAACAATAGTTTCCATGCGACGGCGACGCACACGTCTTCGTTTAAATCTTGGGGGGTTCTTCAGCCCATTTCCATTTTTGCTCATTGTTTCTTGATGTATAATTTTTTTAATGGTTCCTCGGATGGCTATGCGAGCCAGATCCTGGAGGCTGCGAACAGCCACTGGGGCTAAAACAAAATGAAAACCATGAACAGATATAGAGAAACTCCCCTCAAGAGTACTCATAGGAAAAGTTGTATTTGCTCAAATTAAATCAGGCCACTTGAATTCCCTGCTGTGATTACAAAAACAGCTCTATTCAACTCCTGTCAACTCAGATAAACTGTATTGTAACTTTCCAAACAAAATTTAGTTATGCATTTCTCTCATTAACTGAAGAAAAAGAATGGGATGAAAGAAGAGTTTCATATTTTGATGTCAAGTCCTCACAATTATTTTAAGATACACGTCTTAAAGATTATAAGAATGCAGACTTAGTGACTGAAACTGTGACTGTTTAATAACTTAGAAAAAGGTATTTTCCTACTGTAGATAACTAGACCTGAAGTCTACTTAACTCTTCCATAAAACGATTTTTCTATTGTGAAGTTACTTCAGTTTTGCCAAGTTCTTCACTTACAAAACATGAGTACTTATGCTCTTCAAAAACTGCTTCAGACTTAGTGGATGAAGACTCCCTAGAAACCGTTTGGTAAAAGTAATTATAGAAGCGTACAATAAGTTATTGTATTAAAATACTTCCCACATTAATGGTTTGGAAGATTGTTCTGTCTTCTGCACTTATTTGCTGCCAGCCCGTAAGTGCACAAAGTTAACTCATGCAGCATAAAGAAAAAATGTATTGATGCACACACATCCATGGACTAAAGTGAATTAAAACTGAAACAAACAAAAACTCCTGTCTTCTACCGACAAGTAAGCATTCCTGTGACCTGAATGAAGGAACCAGGAAGAAAAAAATCACATGTAATATATATGCAGGTCTCACTACAAAGCCACCATACAAAGTATGCTGAAATATGCACTTAGTGGACTTTATAGCACTGTATGGACTGCTTACTGAGCTGCTTTTTGTCATACAAAGACACCTTTCCAGAATAAGAACAAAGCCTGACTAATCTCTTTATGGAAGTATCTCTGTCTTCATGTGTTCGTAAGAGGCCTCTCTACACTGAAGTCTTAATCTGAAGATTAAGGCCACTGTGTATGACCTGCATTTCAAACAGCTAACCAAAAATTACACAACTTCTATCCCTCAAGTGTTTCAGGTTCAGGGTAATTCTGAATTGCTGGGCAGTGAAAGCCTTTGAGTAGATATAATGTTTGTTCATAGGTACTTGCGTATTTTCCATCACCGTGGCACAGTGCCTGAGAACCAGCAATTCAGGATTGAAACAGATGTCTGCATGTGCAAAAACAACGACCAAACATCCCACAAAGTTTAGGTACAATTTCACAAGAAATCATTTGTATTTAGAATCTCTTTTATGCAATTCTGATTCTTGCACCAGGCCTCCGCAGATATCCTCAAAGATAGACTGGGATCCAACACAAGACATAGACAACTGTTCAAAAAAGGAAGGAGTTGGAGTAATTTTCCTTGGAAGGATTCATAGGGACGTTACATCTAAGGAAGCAAGGTGCAGCTTATAGCCAAATAGCAGAAGAAACCTCCCCCATACTCAAGAATGTCTGTACTTACGCAAGTGAACAAGCCTTGATTTTCCTGAATCTGCATGGTTAGGCTGAATCAAAGGAGCAAAAGAAACAGCAAGAATCTTCTTGGTCTCCCAGGCAGAAGGACCAGTACGAGTTATCTTAGTTAACTAAACCAAAACAAGGAGATTATTGTCCATTGTGTGAACTACAGTAAGATTTTTGAACAAAAAATGAACAAACAACTTTTCTGCCTGGACAAGCGGTTAAAGTACTAGAAGCTACAACAGTAAAGGTTGGGTAATAAAGAGAAACACTGAGGGGTTTCTGAGAAAATTCAGAACTCCTAACAGGATTAGCCCCAAGTAACTTCATCTCTTGCAACAGAGTATGGACACTGGCAGTTTGGGTCACCCTGCTTTCCCAGTTCTTCCTCAGTTCTGGACCAGAACAGCTATGTCCGACCACTGAGAAAACTGACGAACATTCACTCCTGAAGGAAGTCTGCAGATCACTGGATTTCTGTTACCACTCAAATCTCTTGTACTAACTCATTGCACAGCATCTCATGGAGAAGAAACTCTGCCCTCTGCTCATCTCAGCCACCCTGATAGAAGTAAAAGGTCAGATACCTACACCTCAGCCATACAAGTCCAGTAAAACAACACACCTTTATACCAAAAAGATAATCTGAATTACAACCTTGAGTTCACACACAGGGCAGTTACCCACTCTTAGTAAAAAGAATCCATTGACACTTGTAAATAGGGACAACTTGCATGCTCTTTCATAAGCCAGTTAGGGTGTAAAATTTTGTATTTTACCATAAGTACAACACTAGATTATATAACTTGAACAAAGCCTTGCTACAGCATTTTTCTGCAGCATGAAAGTAAATTTGCAATTGACAACAAAAGATCGGAATATGTGAAAGACTGGTAAAACTATGAATTTTTTAAATATTATGAAGAGTGCAGAGTTCAGTTTCCACTCATAGTGAAAACTGGTGGAATTAATGCTTTCTCCAATCTGCTACAAGAAGGGCAAACTAAAGGAAGAGCTATTGACTAAACCGAGATCAGAATTAAGAATAACTGAAAGAAACATGAGTAGAAAGGCACTCAACCTTCTCTTCTAGAGGCATGACAAGAATTCCCCCAACTTTCAACAGGTTCTTCATGTAGTCTTCATGTTCCTTCTGTACTCCAGCACCACAGTAAACACGGTCATACTGAGTACAGTCCGGAGAAATCTCTAAACAATTGCCGGTAACAAAAGATGGCTCACAAAATTCAAATCTGAAAATGAAGAAGATGTGTATCATACAAGAATATTACAATTTATCAAATGAATTATTTTCATAATTCTGAAAAAATGAAACAATGAAAAATACTTGGGGAAAAAAAAAGTTTCACAGGATTTCTCCTCTGAAGCCTGAATTTTCTAGACATTACTGGAACAGACCACAGCTAAAAGTCTCAAAACCACAGAACAATGAGGTGAGAATTCAAAGATTAAAATCTCCAAAGAATAAGGATGCATAATTTCATACTTGAGTTGCATATAACTCTTCACAACGAGCTATTTTTAGTCATCAGATGCTGACTCAGTTATAATAAGCAAATATAAATATTGGACCTGCAATTGCAAATGTTAAAGTCTTTTAAGGACTGCACCAGAATTTTTTTTGGCATTTTCAAAAGCTTTTAAATGATTTTCAGATATTGTGAGGAACTATAACCCGATGCTTCAGAAATACGCTTTGCTGAAGCCAATGGAAGTTTCACCATTAGCTTCAAAAGAACTGTGATTTCACTCTTCATAAAAAGAATTTTTGCCTATAGCATTTCTGATTCAGTTTAGAAAAAAAATGAATGATTCTACAAGGCTTCTGGTTTTCGTACATGCTCCAAATCTACATAAGCTTTAAGCCCCACATTTAAGGGCTGACTTTGATAGAAGTTGTACAACGTATCCATTCTTCTACTGGTATCTTGAGAAGCAGCTCAATATAGCACCTATTTATTCCTAAACACTTCCAGAAGCTTTCTGCTTTTGCAAACATGCTAGACATTCAGAGCAGCCAGCTAACAGTTCCTGCAAACGGTGTTCGTTCTAACAGCATAACCCAGCAGCCATTTCTCTCAGCAATGCCAATTTTCCAGTCATGTTGATTTCTGAATTCAGCTCACTTTTGCTCCATAGCTGCATTTGTCTGGAGAGAGAAAAAAGTCTTCCTTAAAACACCTATTCAAACAATAGCAATGTGACTCTGAAAAAAACCCAGTCATCTACGTGCAAGCACCTTCCACGCTGAAAACTTTCAGTCCGCTTCCAACATCAAGAAAATACAGCCCTCTCATCAGCAGCTTTCCAGTAGAGCAGCAACAGCAGAAGGCTGAGTAGCTTAAATTCTAGCATGTAATGACTAATTTTCTTCCCCCCACGAGAGGAGGACCATCAAGCATCCAGAGATGCTTTACTTCCTTGTTTGAACAAACTGTGAGACGGATCTAGAAGTATGACTGCTACAACTTTTATTGCTGAGCTTACTATTGGCAATGGTTACCTTGCTGGAAAGTTATTACTTGTGACAGCAGCAGAATGGAGGTTTTAAGGAAGAACATAAATCAAATCTCAAGCAGTTTTACTACCAACTTAATTATCATAAAACTACCATATTATTTTAAAACACCATTTTTCTTCTTCTCAGATAAAACGTATTAGGCCACCACAGAAATCAGTTCATACTCTTCTGATAACCATGCATGTTCTCAGACCACAAACATAACTATTACTGTTATTTGCAAGTTTCAAGTTGTTACCTGCAAGTGCATTTTAAAATAAGTAACCTTCTTCAGCTTCATCTAAGCTCTGCAACAGCAGCACTGCTATTAAAAACACCGCAAAAATTTCTGAAACTCCCCCACAATACACATCAGCTTAGAAGGTCACACACTGCAGCTCAGCAAGCCTAAGGAGCCAGAATCCTCAGATTACCCTGAATCCAGAGCTGCCACATGGGAGGAAGAACTGCCACGACTAAAGCCAAACGCAGAAAATGAATCCAAACGGGCATTACGCATTCTTACTTGTCAAAGCTGTCACTTGTTTTAATGAAGAAGTCCAATTTCTGCTTCGCATATTCGATCACATCGGAATGAAGCTCCACACCATGGTTAACACCAAAAGGACCTGCAAATTTAGAACGCTAGGATAATGGTAACAGGCAAAAACACAAAATCCAGCACGACTGAATACAGTTTTGGTTACTTCCTATAACAGATTGTTCCTCAGTCAGTCAGTACTTGTAAGGTCAGCTACTTTAGTATTACAATGGGAATTGCAACCCTACACCTGCAATTTCTAGCAGTAAATGAGGCTGGTTTGCACAATTGATTTTGAATCATGTGCTCTTAACTATGCAGGAAATTCCTCTGTAGGAGGGAAACACTGGTACTGAAAAAATGCTATTGTTGTAAAACTGATCAGCTCGAAAAAATTCCAATGCAGAACAATAGCCTGCATGTTTTAATAAATCCCTCAAAAAATCTTTATGTTATTTTTATACCCCTTTGCTGATATGCTAAAAATCTCTTCAGAAGAATCAGGAACAATTACCACACATCGTACCTCAATTAACAGCAAAAATAAATTGGAAAATAGAGAAGTTGTTCAGCGCTCACGCTTTTTATTCAGAACTGACTTGGTAACTTTTACAAAAATTCAAAAGAATTCAAAAACCCAGGAGTTACATATTGGCATCCTAGGTAATCTCAACAAACCTAGCAGAAAACCACAAATACGATTCCATGAAAAGCCACGGGAGATGGGAGCGAGGCTCTGTCCTGACAACAAACATTTCAGCAGTTAAAATTCTTGACACGCCCACAAAAAGAAAATACATACCCTGCAGTCATTTGCTATCTAGCCCGGCAGCAGGAAGAAGCACAATTGTTGACTGAAATACTTTAGGGAGAATTGCAATTGCGTAATTGCACTTTGATGGTTTGATTTGTGCCTACTGTAGATGTGGTCACGAAGCCAGTTCTGATGCACTAACTGCTTTCCAGAGATTATTCCCACCTGTATGTTGGCAAGAGTCAAAACTGGATCTCAAACATGTTTCAGTCTAGACAGGACAGTGTGAAAACAAACAAGGCACAGAGCAGCTATAGTCACAGGTTTCTGCAGACATGCTCAATCCTAATTTAAACATGTCACTCCTGCTCCCGAGCTGGGTCCTTGCTTAAGGGGCAACAAACCCAAGTTTGTAAGCAGTCCTGCAGGAATCCACTACAGCCACCTGTGCAATTACATCTTTGCCTGTTCTGAACTGCCACAGCAATCTGGACCCCATCCAGTTCCAGAGAGAAGGTTGCAAGAATCCTGATAAATTAGTCAGTTGGATTAATGCATTCTTTACTTTCCTTCTCCTAAAAGCTACCTTTTAGTTTCATTACTTGAGGAATGCTTCATTCCCAATTTCAAAACTTTCGTGTTTTTTTTTTAATCTAAAGTAAACAGTTAACATGATTGAAAAGGTATTTACCCAAGATGAGTCCAACCATAGAACTCAGATAACCAGTGCCACTGCCAAGATTCAAAAATGACAGCCCTGGTTGCAGATCCAAAGCTTCCATCACCTCAGAGTAAATACACGGTGCTGAGAGATGAATATTTCCATGCTTCCACGCCAAGTCCTTGTAGGCATTGTCTTTGAACTCTTCCAGGTAGTAATCTGCTCGATCAATGGCTCGGAACGCCTGCTCTACCAGTTCTGTCCGGATGTATTGTGCCTCCTTCAGGTTATCAATTAATTCATCATTATCTTCTCCTGCACTCACTGCACCTCCCATCTTCAACAGTTTTCTATAAGCACTAAAACTAAAAGAATAATACAGGAAAGTGAGGTATAGAGCATGGACTTGAACACTAAATTATGCTGCTGTATATGAAGTACTTTGAGAGAGATCTTTAGGTACTTTAAGGAAAAACTAGCAGCAGAAAAACATTACCGCCACCACCCCACCCCCCCAATCAAATAATGAAAAACAAAATGCAGCAGATCTGGCATGTCGTACCTGACACTAGCAGGGAAAAATCACAATAGACAATTTAAGTGCGCAATGCTTGCCTTCAAACACTACCAACATTTTACTAGCACGTCAGCTTTTTCACTGAATCCTTTTATATAAAGGATTATTCTAGCGCCTATGCTCATAGGTCATTTTTCATTGCAAATCCAACCAACAGTGCAAGTCTGACTTGGCTGTCAGAATTCTTGCCACACGCAGACTTTCTGTCTCTAATAATATCACGGGGAAATTAAGAGACTAAGACACAGGCAGCAAGAACCAGAAAAATCTCAAATTACATTTTCTTTGAAGATGCATCAGGATGCTAATTTCACAGAGGTTAAAAAAACTCTGACCTAGAGTACAAGCTTGCTTACTTTAGCAAATGCACTTTCACACAGCTCATCTTTAGAGCTTGAGCCACCATCATCACTAAAGCACTTACAGACAGCAACTGCAGAGAGAATTTCCACTGAAGCCTGTGGAATTTCTTAGGTCCTCTTAAGTCCTAGATGAGCTAACCCCCAATTTGGAAACTCTTCAGTGACACAGATTTATGAATTACAAACGCTTCCGACTTCATTGATACAATCATTTCCAGCAGCCTATTCAGGCTTGTTGGTGTGGCGGAAAGAAAAGCAAGCACCTTCCTTGACTGTGCATTACACTAAGCATGGCCATACACTTCATGTAGTAAAATATCTATACATTTTAAAGAAAAAGGTATATGGAGAGAAGAACATAGAAGAACTTATCACTCAAAATTAATCTAGCTTTTCTTCCCTACCCATATCTTAAAAAAAAAAAAATCCTTTTCAGAAAACACAACATGATCTTTTTTTTTTTAAACACATTTATTTACAATGTCTTTCTCTGCTCACAGTAATAACCACAGAAGCGGCAGCTTTAGAGTTTATTCCTGGGATCAGAAGATCTGCCTACAGCTAAATTGTTGGGGTTTATTTGTTACAATCGGCAAGAGCAAATTATACACTTTCATTTTCAGAGGAAACAAAGAAAAGCTACAAGAGTCAAGGAAATTTCACAGTTATTCAAATAACATACCATCCCGATTACCTGTGGAGACACACAAAATAGGATACACTTAGGCAGGGAACTAGAGCCAGTTTTTAATACATTCATGTCTCAAACACATCAATCCAGTTTCAGACCATTAATAAAACTTTAAAAAAGCAACCCTTCTCTTTTCTATAATTACTCCTTCATTTTCTCCAAAAAAAAAAAAAATATTGTGTTTTATTACTTCACAGTGGAAACACATCAAGTTGAAGGCTTAGGTGGGTTCATTAGCCAATTTGATTCTTTTTTTTTTTCCCTCCTCTTACATACACATCAACTCGCTGCATCTGCACATATAGGGTTGCTTAAATCTTTGGTCAGTATACTTTACAGAACATTTGCATTAAAATACTCTCTTCCCTGAGGGTGTTGATTCCCTTGACTTTCTTTTGTATATTTTGTTCTTAGGCTTGCTTCCTTCTTCCACTTAAGCTCTTTTTGCTATTAAAAAAATCCACATTTTTAGATTTAAAGTATGAATATGGCTTTAACAGCGCTCCACTTTGGATGCCCAACAAATTAGCCAGTTTTTAATACATTCATGTCTCAAACACATCAATCCAGTTTCAGACCATTAATAAAACTTTAAAAAAGCAACCCTTCTCTTTTCTATAATTACTCCTTCATTTTCTCCAAAAAAAAAAAAAATATTGTGTTTTATTACTTCACAGTGGAAACACATCAAGTTGAAGGCTTAGGTGGGTTCATTAGCCAATTTGATTCTTTTTTTTTTTCCCTCCTCTTACATACACATCAACTCGCTGCATCTGCACATATAGGGTTGCTTAAATCTTTGGTCAGTATGCTTTACAGAACATTTGCATTAAAATACTCTCTTCCCTGAGGGTGTTGATTCCCTTGACTTTCTTTTGTATATTTTGTTCTTAGGCTTGCTTCCTTCTTCCACTTAAGCTCTTTTTGCTATTAAAAAAATCCACATTTTAAGTATGAATAAATAGTTATGGCTTTAACAGCGCTCCACTTTGGATGCCCAACAAATTTTGATGTATGCAAGTCCCACTGGGACAACGAGTCCAACCTGGTTTTAGCTGAGCTATATGATCAACAACTGTTCTTCCATGTTCTACAACATGGAAGACATTTTTCTAATGAGATCAAGGAATCTCCAAGTTGTGACAGGTGTCAGTTATTTCTGAAATGATTATTTTTACTGGACACTAGCTTACTTCCAATAAAATGCATGTTTTATATGCAGAACATAGAACTCTGACATTTAAATTCCTCTTTGGATAATTCCACATCTTTGTTTAACCTTGTTTCCCTTCTCCTACTGGAAGTGGGAACCAAGAATATGAGTAGGACTTATTCTTAACAAACTTTTTAAAACAAGATCCTCTCCCTCCACAATTAACACAGTTGCACTTTTCACAGTCCTAGGTAAAGCACAGATTTCCACAAATCTGAGCAGGGACAAAGTTCACATGCAAAAATTATGATCATTAGCAGACCACAACACAGGTATCAAACCAAGCAGCCTTTTAGTGTTGAAACATCCCTTCAGCTGCACGTTGCCATCTTCCCCTTTAAGAAAAACAAAACAGAAAAACAAACAAGTCTGACATGAGAAGCTGCATTCAGACGCCTGAAACAAAACACTGAAATTAAAGCAATTTCTTCCAAGGCAAACACCAGCAGATGCACAAGGGAAGACTCAAAACAATACACAAGGCACAAAAATGCAATTATTCACCCCAACACATTTCCAGGGTAATCCCTGCTCTGACATAATACACTCCAGAAGAAATAACAAAGGTGAGGATGTTTACCGATAAAAAAAATCCAGTTACAATTGGCACAGCTTTCAATCCGATCCCCTCTAACCCTCTCAAGTAACAAATTAAAAAGCCCCACGCCACATAGCTCAATCACTACCCGCGTTATCAGACTGCTGCCGAGGGAAGTGACGGCGAGAGTGGGAGGGAGGTCTAGGAAAGCCTGATGTTGGTCTCTTCCCCCCGACCCCCGCTTGAATTACACCCGGGTGGCCCCCG
>NW_009219844.1:0-25678 GCF_000690835.1 Fulmarus glacialis
TTCTATGATTCTATGATTCTATGATAAGCGGTGGCCAGAAGACTACAGCAAGTGTCAGTGAGATCTGAGGACCGCAGGCACCACCCTTCTGGGCAGCGAGGTCCTGCAGTCTGGCTGAAACCAGCGGGCTCTCGGTCAGCAATGCAGGATGATTGGCAAGATTTCATTGTAATGTAGGAGGCTTTGGTGAACACGGCTAAAGGCAAGGGACTGAGATGAAGCTCAGCCCACTTTGTCTCCTGAACTCCTCTTTGTCATATCAGAGCAATTCCAGCTAGCTGGAGCTGCTGCAACTGAATTATAATATTAAGAGGAAAGACATATTCCTTCCAAAAAACACCCCAAAACACTGTAAGGCTGATCTGAGATAGACCTCAGATGCTGTTGGACACTTGGACCGAATAGGTGTGCCATACTCTGACCCACATAGATGTGGGAAAGGAAGAAAAAGGGTGCAGCATGGGAGATCAGAAAGACATCTTCAGCTAGGGGAGCAGGGATGAAGACAGCTACAAACAAAGACTGCAGTGAGGATCACTTCTGTGGCTGATGCCAGCAGACATCTGTGTGCCACTGATGAGTTGTGAGCCCAGAGTGAAAGCGCTGGCACCTGCTCTGTGGAACCCAATTCCAGAGGCAATGTTCTCAGCTGCAGGTTGAGGATGAGGGCACATGCTGAGAAATGCTGAAAATTAACTGATCGAGATGGCCAACAGTTTAGGAAACAAGTCACAGCAGCACATTGAACTTTAAGCCTTTCCTCCTCCATACTAATTAGTCACTTGTTCCAAAGCTGTCAAGATTCTCCCTCACAGTCTCTGTACTCCATCCTTGTTTACAGTGTTTTCAGGTGTTTCTTTTTTAAGGAAAAAAGCACTGAATTAACATGCTGACTGCAAACTGTCACTCAGTCTCAATTCTTGGCTGCTGCATCTCGTTCTTTGAGCCTCTGCTTGCCTTGCCTTGTTAAAAAATAAACTCTTTGGGAAAGGAACTGTTCAATGCCCTGGGTTGTAGTGAGAAGGAACAGTTTCTCAACTGGGCACAGAATTACCAATAACAAAAATATCCTTTTTCTTATTTACACTTGGCGGTTTTCAGCAGTCATTGCCTTGTGCACAAGTTGTGTGGTTATGGGTGGAAAAAATAGCTTATAGCTACTTGCATGAATGATGATATATCATCAAGTAAAAAATTATAATTAGTGATAATATATGAATTGAATGCTAGGTTCCCATGGTTTGGTGCTTAGGCACTGATTTATGCTTTACAAAAATAGCTTATAGCTATGATCTCCATGCTGCCATTACACCAAAACAATATTTCATCTCAATCTGTACATCCCCTGAGAATTTTAAGTGCAATCTGAGCATGCAATTGGCCAGAAAAGGAGGAAGCATTGCTTTTATGTCATGGTTTGTGCTCCTTCCTTAACTCCAATTTCTGTCTTGAAGTTAGACCAGCTAAAAGTTAGTTGTGCAAATGTTGTGTCTTTGCACTTTGTGACGTCTCTGACAAAATGATCTTTAAATTCCATTTCCAGAAGAACAGTACAGTATACTTTTTACAAAAGTAAGCTTCAAAAGGTACAATAGGGAGCATTATATTCTGTCTTTGCCTATGTTGGTATGTGAAGTCATTGATTTTGAGCTTTCAATTGATATCAGCCAAAACAGAGCCTTTCATCTGAATCAGTTACACTTCAGAAGTTACAAATGAAAGTGGATCCATACCTCACTATATTTAATTTTGCAAACCAAAAGCTGGCTTCCATAGCTTTGTGTCATTCATTTAAGAAGCTTTATGCAGTCCCACTATGTTTCACAGTTTTGTCCAGGCATCAGGGAAGACTGTGTCATTGTTTGCTCCTGGTTTCATTCTCTGAGATTCACGTGAACATTGCCTTAGGTTTGAGCCTCCTGGTTTCAATTTAAAATTTTAAACCTGAAAACTCAAGGGGAAATGAAGGGCTTACAGTGTTGCGCTGTGATAAAACACATCGGTGTAGGGATGTGTCGACGAGGCCCCAGAGTAACCAAACTCAGCCCAGGGTGGGCTGTTGTCACCCTGGGTCTGCACAAGGACTGGCTTCCCCAGAGACCTCGAGGTCTGAAAGAACTGGGTGTGGCAAAGCAGAGGAAGACCCAGGCTGAGTTCTTGGGTTTATCATAGAACTTGGACTGGTCTGAACTTTAAGAGGATTTAATATAAAAGCGTTGCATAGATCTCGTTTGTATTCTGCTGCTTTCCACCAGTATATGAAGGGCCTGCATTTGCACACAAATTCCCTTTGTGAGTTGGGCTGCCTCTGTAGCTCTCCCGACGGTCACATGTGGAAAATGGAGTACCTGCATTTGAATTCTAAATTTCTTGTGTTATAGGGGAATTAGGCTGTACTGATAGTGCTTTAGATGCACTAAATGCTAGCACTAGCTTTCTTGAAGCAAACTTCACAATCATCTCACAGGTAGTGACATAGCTATGGAGAAACTGTCGTGGAGGACTCTTCGTACACTCAGCCCCTGTTAATACAGAGGTTTTACAAGAGAGCCTGATTCAGGCAAATGAATGCAATTTCTCTCTATGTGTCTCTCTATGGAAAAAAATGGTGTGTAATAAGCGCTGTGACTGGGATGGCCAATCAGAGCTAAATGGATAATTCTCGTTTGGCATTCCCATACAATGAGTGATTCACTTGGCAATCACAAGGTCCAATTATCTTTTAATACTCTTTTTTGGACGTGATTATAATATATTTTGCATAAAAGTAGAAAACCAATGCTTTCACTAATAATGTTTTTAATTTTTTTAGTGAGTGCATCGCAAAACATAACTTTTTTCAGCTCTTTTCTAACTTTGAAGATTTTTTTAATACCAATATTGGTATTCTCCCTAATCCTGGTATTAAAAATGGCCTGTTTTTCTAATGTGTTCCATGACATCCACAGAGCAGAAAAACACACTGTTTCTACTGCCAGTTGGTTCTCCACCAACTTGTTCTGCAACAGATATAAAGAGCTGTGCCATACAGGAAAACCTATTTCATCTGAGGGCACAGAAGTGTAGTTGCCAGGTTTTTGTAAGCCGAAATCTCATGACACCTTTTTTTGTGAGGATCAGCATAAATCAGGCTGACCAGAAATTCAGAACATCATCTCCTTTATTCCTTGGCTAATCTCAACATTTAGCAAGCACATGCAGAAGTAAAAACCACTTTAAGAATTTATAACTGTACTTGGCACTTGAGGCGGGGTAAGAAATACAGCAGAGCCATCAAAACTTTAAAGCTCTACCATGATAGATCTTACCTGGAGAAAGTACTGCAAAGCTGTCAATAGCTGCTTGTAAACAATAGAGCCTGAAATAGGGAAAACATGTTTTTTCCCTGTCAGAATGGCACAAAGCCTTGGCTGAAGCTCTTGCCTGGCCTATCCATCTGGCTGATGTGAGAAATGAGATATCGATTTTTCTTATACCATACGATCAGAAACGTAGAGGAGCCACAAAGCTAGCAAACAACACACAGTTTATTACACTCTAAGTGAGATGTTAGAAAACTTTTGCAACACACATCTTTCTATTTACCAAATGCAACTTAATTCACATTATTAACCAAAGAGATATAGAACACACATTGCTAGATTTGTTTCTGGTGAAAATTGATGTTGCTGGGGACTGGCTTACATGCTTACATGTTACAGATGATTTGTTCACTAAAAGGAAATAATTCCTTTGTTAAAAATAAGCTGTAAGTCTGCAATTTTTCAGAATCACCCCATTAAATTAGAAACACAGTTGCTGCTCATTTCAAGGAAATGTGTGCATCCAAATCCATTCTGTATCCTTGAAATTATGGGTGTAAGCACCCAGAATGATCTCTTATCTAGAAAATGGTATACAAGAGAAAATCAGAATGGAAAATTTCATGTATTATAATTAAGAAATTACAAGGTAAAGTCAAGACTACCTGTAGGTACTTGCAAGAAATTAAGATTTCAATATAAAACAACGTAAGATACTTCATTCTTTCTGCTCAAAGTCACTTACCTACAAAAGCCAAAATAGAAAAGTCTGAAGATCCAGAAACATTAGTAGGAATGAGAAAGACATGCTGCTGGCTCCAATATTTGGCATCAGTAGCAAGTCTGCATTATTTTATCCCTGCTGGAAAGACACAGTAGTTCAAAACTTTCTTAATAAGCCAAAAAGTTCCAGAGGGCTGCTGTATCCCATAGGAGGCCTTTTAATGATAGACCAGCACTCATATCCTAAGCATCTGTTCTGCTGACTGCCATTACTTTAAATAGCCACTCTGCCTGTCTGCATTTAAATAAGCAAGTGGATAAATAGGCCTATTTCAATTTCAGAAAGTGTTACTACTGAGATGGACAAAACACCAGCGGGACAGCCACAGTGAAAGGCACAAGCCCAGAGGAGCTGCATGCCCCAGGCCCACCGACCTTCTTCATCTCACGCGCTGCAGGCTGTGAGCAGCTTTGTTAGGAGCACAGGGGAGAACGCGGTGCTGTTCCTGACGAGCGGCTTTCTGGGCTTTTGCTTCAAAGCCAGCCAGTTCAGAAGTGGGAACGTTCCTCAATATTCCCCCCGAAAGTGAGCAGAAACACAGAATGAACCTGACTCTGCAATCATGATGAGAGGAGCTAAAACAAGCAAAACCCAAGCCCAGCAATTAACATAAAAAACCCTCATAACAAAAGCACAAGAAAAAAGCCTGATCATCTATACAGGTATCTAAGAGGAGGAAAATGTAAAAGACAGAGTCCAACCCTTGACCAGAACTGAGCTGAGCCTGTGGAGTGTGTGCAACCCTCTTTTTTCTGTGCCCCAGAGGTTTTTGGTCAGGGCTGCGTACCCCATGCCGGGGCCTGTACTGCCTAACCAGGGTCTGTGGGTACCTCCTGGGCACATCATGCAAAGAGCTTCCCTCCCCTGCAATGTCATCAGAAAGTCCACTGTCCCTTCAAACCCTGTGCCTTTTCGTGCTGGACCCCGCAGGTCCAGATTTGGTTTGTGCCCGGTGAAGGCAGGTGGGGACTCCCCATGCCTGTACCACCCTGGCAATATCCACCCATCTCCGCAGCAGTTCGCAGGTGGGTGCGGGGGCTGAGGTGCCTCTTCTTAGCTGGATCGCACAGTTGGGTTGTTTTTTTTGGAGGTAGTCTATTTGTTTGGGATGTATGCACGTGTTTGCATGTGTCTCAGCTGTACATCCAAACAGCATATTAAAAAATATATCAGGATGGCACAGTTTCAAATGAACACTTCAAACAATGTAAAGAAAGCCAAATACCTTATACCTCCCATGCCTTGTGGTCCAACGCAGGCATGCCAGGAAGATCTCTCGCTATTTAGGGAGCCTGTATTCCCCCCTCTGGTGTTGCCCATTTCTGTTGATTTGTGATGCTTTTTTCTCTTTTAGCTTTCAGATTCAGGCCTAGAAGTGTATTTGTTCAACTAGGTTTGGGGTCATAAATAATTGAAATGCACTAAGAAGCAGTAGTTTTGGTTGGCTGATTTATATAGTGAGGAGAGTAAAGTGGTTGTGACCTTCTGGCTCTATTTTTGACAAGCATATAATTGGGAGACAAGAAAGAGGCTCAAAAGCATGCCACTACATGGAAAACAAGCCACTTTTCCTTATGAAGGCATGAGGTTGTTCTTCTAAATTGCCTCTCATTCATGCAATGTATAGTCTACATATTTGTCGTTAACAGCCCTATTGGCTTTTCCAGACATGCTGGATATTCCTCAGTGTCTTGTTTGGCTAGGTTTGGCTTTAGTGGTCAGAGAATACGACAGCAATACAAGCCTAATGAGTGAAATCATTGTGCATACAGTGCCAGGAACCTCAGCAGATAAACCCCAGGAACACAGAAAAGCAAGAGCAGGGAGAGGAAAAGGGAGGAGGAAAAATGCCCAAGCTGAGCCTTTGGTTTGTTTTTCTGTCCCACTAATGGCCTTCAAAGAAAGGCGAGAAGTCCTTCACGCAGAAGTGAAGGGAATAGGATGAGATAGGAAATGGCCTCAAGTTGCGCCAAGGGAGGTTTAGATTGGACAGTAGGAAAAACTTCTTCACTGAAAGAGTGGTCAGGCCTTGGAACAGGCTGCCCAGGGAAGTGGTTGAGTCACCATCCCTGGAAGTATTTAAAAGACGCGTAGATGTGGCGATTAGGGACATTGTTTAGTGGGCATGGTGGTGTTGGGTTGAAGGTTGGACTTGATGATCTTAAAGGTCTTTTCCAACTTTAATGATTCTATGATTCTATGAATAAGTTCCTTTGGTTTAAATGTGGTGTAGAATCAGCTCCCTTCTTGGTCGGTTGTGACGCCTGTGTGAGTTCATGCCCTCTGTGGGGTTCACCGGCTTTAATTCTTCCATGTCAATGTAAATCACTTATGATCAGAAAGGGAGGACCATGTTCCTTACCTATCTGTTATCATCTAAACATGGGAGGGACTCTACTGTACCATAATACAAGCCACTACGATGTCACTGTTTCTGCTCATCTGCACTGATCTAATGCTTTCGAACGGTTTATTATTTATGGAGACAATTTTAGGTCTAGTGCAAAATATGTTGTTCTTTTTGAAAAATCAAACCACGGTATATTAAGCATGAATTGTGTGGAATTTTTATATTGTTAGCTCTTGATGCATACGAGGAAATGCACTTCTTTGCATCAGTCCTTGCAGGCCTTAGTGTCATTTTTTTATTAATGCTTCCCTTGTAATTCTGTATTTGCTTCTAGTGTAGATGGGGAATAAAATGGGAGCTCTCCAGTGATTAATATGACATTTTTGAATTTTCATGGATGTTAACAAAAGACTGTGCAGTCCAGTGAATAAAAGCTACTTAGTAAGTTAAAAATGACACGGAGATTATATCCCATGTGGATAATTTTTTTTTTATTAAAAATCATTCATTAAATGCTTGTTATTTTCCTGTAACACAATATTTCCAAAAAGATTTAGCAGTCCATAAATGAAATGGGCAAGTTCATGATCAGCTGCCATTCTGTTATTTGATTAGCTCTAAATCTGTGTGGGTTGTGAGCGCTGACAACCTGTTATCACTGTGCCCTTGGTCTGTAGCATTCAGCTTTCTGTCTCCTAAGAGGCACTCACTAAAGGACATTTGAAAGCCCAAACCACAGGGCTTGTGGGGCACGTTGATGGTGGGTCCTTCCTCTCGCCCACCCCATGCCTTGTGGTAACTGGACATCCAGGAATGCAAGTGTCCTGGGCAAAAAAGAGACAGAGTTAAAGACCGCATGGCTAGGCTCAAGGCTACGGCACTCAGCTAGGAGGATAGATGGCTTTTTTAATCGGATTAAAAAAGCATTGGGAAAAGGTGGAGATGGGACCAGAAGGATGCAGGGGTAATGGCTGGGCACTGTTTCCTGGGCAAGTGGAGAAGGGAGCAGAGAAGGGACTTACACTCCAGGCTCCTCCATTCCAGAAGAGCACTGAGACGTGCCGCTGCCATGCAGCTCGGCTGAGTACAGCTTTTATTCAGGCGAGTAATTCTAGCTTGTCCCAAGGAGCCCTTGAAATCAAGCATTCACCTGATTCATTACTGCTCTCTGAAAATTTACAGTGTTGAAGCAAATATTTCAGCAAAAAAATTCTTAAGTTCTGTTCATTTCTTTAGACTAAACATTTTCTGATCTATACCTTCTAAATTCAGGCCGTGATAAATGGTGTTCTTTAAAGACAGGCTTTGGTTTGACGTATTATGTCATCGTCCCACGTCAAAAACATTGCCGGTTCTAACAAGACACATTATCTGGTGAGCTTCTGTATCTATTTTCATTAAATGCATTGAAAAAATGTTTGTTGCTTTAATGGGGTACATATGTAAAACTATAGCATAGCCCAAGTATGAAGGAAATACAGATTAGAGGAACCACTACTGTGCAGAACTAAAGGTGAAAGTGATTAAGAAGAAATTGTATTCAGAGTTAAAAAGCAGTTTTGTCCCAGAATAAATATAAATGAGCTTTCCGCTGCTTCAGGGTTTTGGGGTTTTTTTCTGGGTTTGAAGCTATTATTCTGACCATAAAGGAGGGAGGGAAATTATACACAGTCGTACAAATAGGATCAAAAATTTGTTCCATTTGAACTTTAGCCTATGAACTATATAGGATGTGGATTAGCTCAGGCTGCAAATCTGAGCAGAGTTAGGAAATGTCAGCTATGTTAATGAGCAAGCAGACATTTATCAGGGAACCACTGCGAAAGTAATCCTCTTGCTAAGCCATTGAAGATACACCAACTGGTTGCATCTGTAATTGGGGGCACCAAGGCACACAATTGCACAGACCGGACCCCTCTTTTCACAGCCGTGGTGTTCCAGTCACATGTCTGCAAGTCTTTCTGGCGCTTTGTGTCTGTAATTTTTTGCATCGCTGCCCCTAATTGTGCACCCTTTGAAAAGCTGCCCTGTATCAAATGGATCCTTTCCTTTGCAACACTTCAAGGGACACAGCCAGGACCTTCCTGACGTTACCAACCTCAGGTCCCTCTCGGAAACCAGAATAGCTTTAAAACAGATTTGACTTCTTTTCTTTTTGCCTTGGACAAACAAAATAGACTAACTTTATTTCTAGTCGACATAA
Source organism: Fulmarus glacialis (assembly GCF_000690835.1). Lineage (NCBI taxonomy): Eukaryota > Metazoa > Chordata > Aves > Procellariiformes > Procellariidae > Fulmarus > Fulmarus glacialis. Next base: position 8,640 of record NW_009219844.1, read on the forward strand.
TTTTCAGGTTTATATATATTTGTAGCCTCTTTGAACTTCATCTGTGCAGAGAAAGTGATGAAAGAGGACGTCTGCACTGTGCCAGGTACGGTGTGTAAGTGCTCCAACCCTATCAAACCCCATGGGTTAATGGCACTTTTTCATTTCACTCATAAATATTTCAGGGCCCGGGTCCTAAGATGAGATAAAATCTCTGCTGACTTCCCTGGGCCTTGGATCCACTCCCTGATGTCTGTTTGGTGTCTCCTTGGCCAGAGGTCATCTCCCCTTAAGACAGCGAGCTAACGGTTGGCAGCTTCTTTGCCAGCTCTCCGACCGCTTCAAAGTCTCCTATGACAGGAGGTTTCTTTCAAAACTAGGTGCATTTAACCTGAACCAGTACTAATGGTATGGCTAGACAGCCACAAGCAATGACAGTAATATAGGTTGACCACCTCCCAAAGACCTTCAGCCACAGCGCAGTAGCTGTCGTGTGCGTGCTCCTAACCCAGTGTAAGGGGAGCTACGGAGAATTTAGTTGTACGTAGCAGGGAGGAGGTGAGAGCATCCCTAAACTGCTCCTCCATCATCATCTGACCACATGTTCAGTGCCTTTAATCAGTTGTGCAACGTGTCTAAAGCTCAGCACCAGAAGTTTTTCAGTCCAGGACACTTCTTCATCCTGAAGGATGAAAAGGAAGTTTTCTAACAGCTGACCAGTATCTGTACTATTCAGTCGGTGCCGTCTCAGGATTTTCTGGTGTAGAGCAGTACAGCACTCAGTAAATACACTATAAATTCACATCTAAGCTTCCCTCTGATCTTGCTTTCACTAAACCTGGGAAAAATTTATTACCTAATTCACTTGAAACCATTTTGTACATTTATTTTTGTACATGAAAAGCATTTTGCTTACAGTGAAATCTATGCATCTCTATATTATTCCAAATGTCCACGTGTCTTAAGTTTTGATTCACACCATGCAGGCAATGGCTGCAGTTGACCTTGTACTGATTGATTGTTCAGAAATCCAGGTTTATACTTATAAACTTGATTAATGCAAAACTGCTGGAACACAGCTGAAGAAAACAATAAAACATAGAAACTATTTCAAATACTAAATCAAACACAAGTTTGGCTTCACTATTACGCACCAAATTCAGCTCTCTGTAGGATTTGCCTCTGCTGACCAAGTGTGCACAAGGATATATTTCATATATGAACCTTAAATTCTAATAGCTCAAGAAAGCCAAATGCAACAGCTGAGAATCTTTATGTGCAAATGGATATTACCCACAAGAAACAATTCAAATACATGAAGCCTGCAAAATTCATTTGAAAGCTACACAGATGACGAAAACTTGCTACATAAGAAATAAAAAGATCACTTAAATGGGCTGTATAAATGTCTGAATATCTATAGCTTTGCTAGGAATTGATGAAGCATTTTAAATTTTGGTGTAAGGTGATTCAAGAATTTAGACCTATGAGTGTGGGGGTGCAAATTGGCCTTCTGGGCTGCAGATTTTGGAAGCTGCTGCTGTTAAAAAAAAAAAAAACTGGATCCTTGGTTTGCTTTAATCCTCATTCAGAAGAAAAACAAAGATAATTAGGATTTCGGCAACCTCTTTCTCAGTCTGGTTCAAGTCCCAAAGCAATAGGAAATACAGATGAGTCTGAACTGTGAAAATAGGGACTAAAGTAAGAATTTGACCCCAAATTTATCGAAATTTATCGACGTTAATTGTATAGCTCCTTAGGAACATATAAAATGCACAGTGGGAAGGTATATGTTTTAGTTTTTGTAAAGGGATGGTTAACACTGACTGAAATCTCTACAGCAACATGAGTGATCTCTAGCCCAAGGAGTAATAAATTCCGTGTAAGAAAGTTTGAAGACATGGCAGAATAAAAGGATCTGTTATGGGAACCATCAGTGCTGTGATGAGATAGGCCAGCACTGAAAGCGACCTGCCAGGTACTGATATTGGTGCCCATAGAGGAGGCGTAGGTGGGAGCAGCACATCATTTTCTGAATAAAATACCAAGCAGTAATATAGTATTAATTATGAATTGACATTGATTAATAATTATTGCTACATTAATTCATTGATTACAATAATTAATTATTATTATGGGTAATGCAGTTGCAAAACCCAGTATGTTGGCTTTTCCCCACTCTATTTCCAGTCAGAGGAAGCTAACCCCACAGCTTTGTGGTGAAAGAGTTAATTTATTGTGACAGGGATGTTGAAAGCAAGTGCTCTTGCTGCTGAGGCTGGAGGGCAGACGCTGCCCGGAGCACGCAGGGACAGGGTCTAGGTGTGATGTGTGTTTCTGCTGAGTTGTGCTGGTTTCGGTGGGATCACAGGCTCTGTGGGTTGCATCTCTCCTTCCTTTGAAGGCAGCAGCAGTTGAGCAGCCTCTCAAGTTTATCAAGTGAGGAAAGTGAATTATTTCTTCCTCACCTGCTGTGTTCTTCACAGGAGCATCAGGGCCCATCAAACGTAATTATTACCCAATGGAAACTTAAAAAGGCAAACCAGACTAATTAAAAAAAGATCATTTAAGCAGTATCAATATTACTGCCTCACCTTGCCACCGGCAATGTCTGCAAGGCCAAATTTTTACGGCATCTGCATTAGCTGGGCTTTGACACCCATTTGTCACCAGCCCAACCCAGCTGGGCAGGGGAAGAGGGGCTGCCCGGTCCATGCCATGCAGGCACTGGCTGCAAAGCGGCACCCACAGGTATCTCCCCAAAAAGGTCCTGCGGAAGGAAAGCTGGCTGCAGGAGGGACCTCTCTCCCAGTTGCCTGGCGTAACTTCTACAGAGCCATATGACCACAAAACACCAAAGCGGTGAAAGGACTGCACTTTGAGTTTGTGAGCACCCACATTTTGTCCACGGCCAGCGTGGATGAGATGAACAAAGGATTTTTTGCCTTGGAAAGCAAATAAAGGGCCTGGTTTCTTGCCTTTTCCCAGGGAAAAATATTTTTTAGACAATAAGAACTTTTTGTTCCTGACTTGAAGGCAGACCTTGGCTTTCCTGGGCTGTGGGCTGCACGCGTTGGGGTGATATGGGAGCTCCTGGGATGGTCCCAGTCCTACCCCTGCATCCCTCTGCACTGACAAACCACTTGACTTGCAAAATCCATGTATGGCAGCCAAAAGGCGAGGTTTTTGCCTTACAGGGATGCAAGAGGAACCAGTTTGAGCTAGGTCATTCTGGTCATAGCTTATGGAGGACCCAACTACAAATAGCTAATAAAATAGCAGAACTGCAAAAAGACACCTTTAGCTAGGGTGCTGCTCCCCACCACCCGCCAGCTTGCCTGGGGGCAGAATGCTCCAGCTGCAGTGCAGTGCCTGGCTTCCAAGCGGGCCAGTCCCAACCTTGGGAAAAAACTGTTTGCATTGTGATGGTCCTAAGCATTTTTTACATTTTTACCAAAGGCACTAAGAAAATAAACAGGAAAGGGCTGTGGCCTGCTCAGGCAGATGAAATATTCAAAAGCAGCAGCATCTGAGGAGCTTCTTAGAACAAGGTAGCCGTGCAAAAGGCTGCATCCCTCCTCTTGTTCAGATCACTGGTCATTAAAAGTGGGGAGAGGACTGAGTTAGCATCAGTGGGATTGCTGATCGTTTTTCGGTTTTGTTCCCCTCTCCCCTCAAAGAAATGGCCCTCCCTCCCCACCACAAGATTGCACTTGAGCCAGTAGTTGCCATTTGTTTCTGCTATTCTATTTAGATGGATGCTCTAGCTGTGGTGATGCAGTTCTAGTTATTTTGGTTTTCAAACATGACTCAGTCCTAAAATAAACACTTAAACAATTCTATTTTACTGTTCCAAGCAATACTGCTGATACATAAATGACATCCTCGGAGTGACATTTGAAGTCTAAAACGGTAAAATGAGATTACTGATAAAAACAGATTTTACGGCGAAGCATAGTAATTGAGTTTGGCTCTCTTATGGATGAAATATTATATGATCAATAGATTATTATGGTTTGTAGTAATTAAAGTTTCATGTTATAGAAATAATCTATGAACAGATTAGTAGAATATAGGGTTGCAAATCTCCTGTTATAGTAAACAATGCCTATTTGGCATTTTACAGACTGTAAACTCTGGCAATAAGAAAATACTGATTAGGGCAGACCTAGATGAGTAATTGATTTTAACAATTGATTTTTTATTTTTATCATTTTGCATTAGCATCATACTGACCAAAAAAAAAGTGAAATACACTGACACTCTAGTGGCCGTTCACATGGCTGATGAACAGCCCGGGCACAGAGATCTGAGAAACCGGGTTTGCAATACCATCTTTTTCTTTTCAGGCCCTCTCTAAAACGCTTCTTCTTACTCAAAAAACCACTGGTACGCTTCGTCTTTTCTCCCAGGACAGAGATTTGGCCACCATGCTAAAGCAATGAGAAATTTTAAATTTTTAATTAGAAATTAAAAAAGCATCAGAAGAGATGGCCAGGATTGTGACTTGGCGCATACGGCTGTGACTTGGGCAGAAGATGTGACTGCAGCGGGCTTTACCGGTGCACTGCAGAAGAAAGGCTTCTCCACAGGTCGCCCACTCAGGAGATGCCAGAGCTGCTCTAGTCTTCTCTTACTCAGATTTTCTTTATATAGTTGGCAAAAGCTATCTGGTGATTTTTAACTTAAATTATTAACTGGTCTGGGGACAAGTGAAACTGCATTTGCCTCTAAGTAAGTTTCACCATTAAAAAATAACTAGCTGAGCCCTGCTTTAAAGCTGCTGCTATTTTTATCTGAGAAATCTAGGGAGTCCCTGCCTGTTGAGAGGCCACGTGAGCTGAGCACCATCACTGTGCTGCAAGTGGCCCATGCAACCTACCCCACAGCTGAGCACTTCCGCACACAGGTGACCCATGCAAGGTGAGACTCCCCGTGTCCATGGAGGAGGAGATGCCACCCCATAGACATCCTGAATTCGAAGTCAGCAGGATCCGAGGTCTGGGCTGTGTGGCTCACGAGGTTGTGCTTCTCTGAGGTGCCCCACGGTGAATCTGCTGTAGCCCAACGCAGTTAATGGCAAGACCTGGCACTGAAGGAGGGCAGTTTTACAGCACTCCCTGCACAAATGTCCACTTTTAGGCATCCTAGACAAAAGAAACGGCTAATATTTCGGCTGTGACTTAATGCCATATTTCACCGGTTGCACTGTTAAAGGTGGAGCTCTCACAGAAGGCAAAGATGTCCTTAGCCATAAGGACTGAGGCAGCCAGCCCCCTGTTCTTGCCCATGGTAAATTAGTGAGTACCAGAAATTTGCAGCTGCACAGTTAGCTCCCTTTTCAACGGTTTACAACACTGCTGCTTTTTGTCAACTTGTTTCACCATAGCATTGAATTCAGCATTGTAACTGAAGACATCTCTGCCTTTATATCTGTAGGTCTATTAACTTAGGGCAATTACTCTGCAGAGAGGTGACAACTCCTTTATGGAAGTTATTGAATTCTGGTACTGCAAACACTGCAAACAGTGCGTCAATAATGAAAGGCCAGTGAGAGAACACAACGTACCTGCATCGTTCAGAAATATAATTTTTTTTTATGGACTATATCGTCTGACAGATAATTTAAGCCTGGAAATTAGACATCAATTTTTAATAATATTTAAATTTACTTTTCAAGGAAAATTAAAAACATGAGCTACTAATTACTGGCTTGACTGAACAGAAGGGAGATGGGGAAGAGGGAAGTGAAAGGGAGTGAAAACGAGGGTCACTGAGATGTCTCCTTGGAGTTTGCTGACCTTTAGAAGAACTCCCAACTGATTAGTAACCTTGAACATTGATAAATTAGATAATATTCACTCAACCCATTCTCATTTTTTATTTAGCAGAGAATTCCAGCTTTGTTCAGCAGTATGACTTCTGCTCTTTACATACATGCAACACTGACTGTCTCTCCAAGGATTTGATTCTAGCTTTAGCTATTATGTTATGTCTCAATTCTTGGCTTTTTAGCCTGTTTCTTAGTGTATTGCACCGTGCTTCCAAACCTGTAATAGCAGAAAGATCCTACAACATTCAGGTCAGGGTAGGCAACAAAAGGAAAGAGATCCTTGTTTTCCATCTATACACTGGTTTAGTTTTGATTAAAAGCTGGGATTAAACACCAGTATTACTTTGCCTTCGAGAAAGGATTGAGAAATAATTTGGAGATAATTTTCCTTCCATTCTGTACAGTTCTCATATCTGTTATAGGTCTAAATCTGATGTCGGTGGATGCACTGAAACAGATCAAGAGCAGGGACACTTGCCTCACCCATATCTTACCTATCCACGGACCCGAAATGGGGATGCTTACAACTGTTCTGTGGATATCTGCCCTTCTCTCTACCAGCTCCACTGCTTTCCTTCAGAGCTTTTGACAGCCTCTGCCAGAGCCCGAGGATTTTGCCCTTGAAAAATGTTCACTCTTTTTTGTATCTTTCAAAAAAGAAGTCTGGTCTTCATCCATTTCCTATGTCTGCCTTATACCTATTCTTGAATGAAATTGAAGTGCAGTTCTTAAATGGTAACACATTCTGCTAAACCTTCTCTCAGAAATAGGCATGCAGCTGCCACTGAAATCCACTGGAGATGTGCCTCTGCGTCTGAGGGGAAAACGTGACCTCTTGACAATTACTAGCAGGCAAGAAAACACTGTACAGAAAGGAGCTTCTTTTTCAAGGAGCTAACACTCTTTAAAGACTTTGATTGCAGCTTGCCAGAAACTGATCAATACAGTAAAACCCCTGAGTACCTGTTATTTATGGACTAGGTGAGGAAAAAGGTTTATTTGGTCTGAAAATCTTCATAGCTTTAATGGTCGAATGTAGACTATCAATTGGGGGGGCGGGGGGGGAGCTGCATTTTTTTCCGATTTTTAGTTTCTTGATTCTGTTTGTATTATTTGCATTCAGCGGCCTGGCATCTCTTATAGTCCCTGCTCCATAAACATCCAGTACTCAGCAGACAGTACAGACACTAGGGCTCAAGGGAATACCTACCGGATACATGCAGTTGCATGGCATTCCTTTGATCTCCTGCTGTACGTGAAACACTGTGAAGTAGCATCTGTTTGCAGGAAAATAATTCTGTTTTGTAAAAAACATATACATGGACTTCCCTTGTAGCTTAATAATACATGGGGGTAATATTAAGGGAAGTTTTACCTGTCCAGGTTGCATGACAATCTACTGAATGGGTAAGGAGGATGCTGAAGAGAAGAAAGGCACTTTGAAAAGAACATGACTACTGGAGCAGTATTTAAAGGATGCTGTCATCTTGGGCAGTTTCCTCCTCTCCTGTTTTGCCTCCATTGTTCGTGATGCATTCCTTACAAATTCAGCCTTTTCAGCCCATAATTTTTAAGCACTGCTTTTTTCTTTATTTCTCTTCCAGAATAACATAGCTTTGGTCACGTAACCTCTTTTATTATTGTCCCAACAGTACAGTAGTGAAAATAGGGTTTGCATATTGAAGCGATCCCCATGCATTAAGATACTTTACACAAACGATTAAACCAGCTGTGGAGCTTACGGAAAGACTAACCCGGGACAGCTGGAGAGAGCAGAAATCTGGAGAAGATCCTCTGTAAATCTGAACAGATCCAAGTCACTCACAAATGGCCTCTACCCACCCAGCATCCCTCTGTCACGTAGGGTCTGATCTTTAGGCACATGAATTTTCTGTTCAATCCACTGTAGTAGCTCAGAGGTATGAAGTTACTTATGTATTCCCAGAAGAATAACAAAGATAAGAAATGATAGGCATAAGGTTGTGCTGGGCAGAAGCCCCCATACGTAGAGGAGCTAGACCGGCGACACTCCACCCGCATGGCCCAGCTGCCTAGGCGTGCTGGCAAAGAAGGAACAGTAACAACACGCATGAAAGTGACATCCCTGAAAAGGAAAGACGGCACAAACAGAGGCTTAAGGTAAGAGAAATATTTATTTAAATTTGCACAATAACGAGCTTATACTGAACAAATTCAATCAAGAAATAATAGTAAGTGCAGTAAAACAAGGAAATATTGATGACTTTTCCCATCAGAAAACATTAAGAAGCCATGCCTGTGCATCACGGTTTTTCTTTTTTGGTTTTTTTTTTTGTTTTTTTTTTTGTTTTTACAATAACTTCTATCTTTTTTTTTTTCAGCGCACATACTGTACATATCACATCTTAACTGCTAGGTTCTTTATTCCTGAAGGCTTCATCCTTTTACTCAAACATCTGCTAAATTCTGCAGTGAGCAATCAAACACATTTGTGCAGATCCAAATATGATATCTCTGCATCTGGTCAAGCGTTGGACTCTAAAAGCTTCGGAAGACCCTGTAAGAGCTCCTAGCTGATTTGGATCTCGACATCGTTATGTACAGCATTACAATGTGTCACTTTACACTAACCTAAATATTCTGCATAATGATGTCGGACAAATAGCCAGAAGATTTGGGCCTAACCTCATACACATCTGAGCTTGTCTTGAGTCCCATAAATTTCACTCTGATTCAGGTAACTGAGTTCATCACATATCTGCACTTTAGATGGACAAAACCAATCTAATTTTAGTTTTAATTTTGTACAATTTTTGGTCTACAGGTCTTTTTTGTGAAGGAAAATTCTTTAATCAGAAACTGCTTGTGAGAGATAGTTGTTGGTGTCACAGTTCCTGAAGGCACTGTGGGTCCACTGAGCAACAGACGTGGCCATTCTAAAGGAAGGAAAAACAGAAAGAAGAATTGAAACAATTAGCATTTTGTACCAACCAAGTCAATTTAACAAGCTCAGCCATTTGTAAACATCCATCAGATTTGAACGTACAGATTTGTAAAATACAAGACATCTACAGGTTTTGATTGGATTCATGACATTGTCATCATGTTCCTTCCCCTGCCCAAAGGAACGGGCTATTATGATTCCTCTAATTGCTTGGTTTGCTGCGGCCTGTATCCCAGAGCTACAAGACTCAAACTGAAAGAAGCTGGGATCAGTGGAAGAAATGCTCCTGACATAAAGGTATCAAGCATTTGCTCAAGTACACAAAACTGTTGAACAAGACAGGGCACTTGGGAGTTTTTATTTAGATCGGGCAGAAGGGACTCCAGGTTTTATTTAGTCCTGAATGCTTCAAGTTAATACATCCTAGTTGTAACACCAGCGAACATTAATCCATAAAGTTTTTCCTGATAGTCCACACATTCTTCTGAGAATATTAGCAATTAAGGGAACAGATTACCTATGGACATCATTAAAGTACTGGAGAAATTGTTTTCTGCATCTCTACTACTTCTTTTCTTAAGTCTGATTCTTACAATGCAAATAAAAAGTGTGTATTACTTCTAAATTACTCCAAGTACATTCAGTTAACTAAACTGCCAGGACTGATTAAAGACTGAGTCTGAATCATTCAATCATTTTCTTTCGCTCCTTCTGTTACAGGAGGTTAGACAATCCTACTGTCCACCTTCTTTACTTGCGATTTGAAATGGCTTTGTGGCTAAGTCAGCTTTAGCTGGTGCCCAGGTTTCTGAATTCATAAAGGATTTGTGTAAACCTATTTTGCTATAGCTTGCTTAGAGAGGCTTAGACTGGAGCTTTGACCTTCCATGTGATGCTCTGCAAGAAAAGAGTGGGGTGACACAAGGCTTGAGAAGAAGAACTATATGAGCTGGCCACCGCAGTAACCTGATCTGGAGGGAGCGGGCTGCTTGCATGCAGAACTACAGTATTAAAATGCTGCCAATACGAGCAGATAGTGTATTTCAAAAAGAAAACTGCTCTGTAAAGAGAATGGAGTAAGATTTAGCTTGCTGAGGGACAAAGTGGTACATCTTCACTGTTATGCAGATTCACACCTGAGCCGCATTAAATCTATGGGGTTTGGCAGAGTATCTGTATTAATCTTATATATGTTCACAATGCAGCAATGGATTTTACTAGTCTATGTATGTGTTCACACTGAAAACAAATTAGTCAACGCTTAAGGTTCAGTCTTTGCTTGAGAGAAAAGGGCAGATGGGAGCAGCACGCAGGTGGCCATCAGCAGAACTGATACATTGCTTCTGCATTGCGATTGATTAGCGGTACTACAGTGAGAACACATTTCCCATCACTGAATCTCAAAAGAGCTTTAGAGAAGAATCACACATAACTATTTGTTTTACAGATGGGGAAACCGAGGCACATAAACCTCAGCAACTTGCCCAAGCAAAAAGTAACTTCTAGCATTGGAGTTGGTGTATGCCACCAGCTACGGACCCCAAAAGTACGGGTTTCTGCATGTAAGCCTGTTTCAACATCCTTTGGGCAGCAGCTGGCTTTCTAACCATTAGCCACTCTGTCAGATCACATCATTTTCTTCTAACCACCGACCTGCTCTGACATCAAGACAAATGCCTGTGCTTACCTGGCACATACCACTTCTCTCGTGAAAGGACTATGCCTCGACAGCAGCAACTGCTGTTGCACACAGTATTGTGTCAGGCAAAGTGGAGGAAGAAGGTGGTGCTTGACAGCTTCTGCTACACGATCAGTTACTCCCCATCCCTCCCAGAAGGAAGTGTTGAAGTTAGATTATTTTTTATGAGCACCTTTTCAAAGCAGTTAATTGTGCCATGTACTAGAGTTTGGGAAGTATCTTGCTTGGGAAGGACACAGAATAAACACCAAAATCAGCTGTGAATTGCAGTAATAATTAAAGATCTATGGATGAATCCTGCTGTCTCTCTGTCCTTGGCTACTGTGGAAACACTCTTTGTCATTCTTCAGTATTTGACGGTGGAAAATACAATTCACCTTACAGGCTTGTTTTGAATGGAAAAACTTATTTTAACCTCCTTTTCACTTCCATCTTTAAAAAGAGATGCCAGAATTCACATAAGCCCATAGCCATTAATTTTTCTGCTCAGACAATTAATTCCTTTGACTACAAAAATTATTAAATGTTCTAAATGTTATGTTGATTCTACTATTAATTTTAAGGCAAGAAAGCTATGTAACCATGTAACTAGTCCTTTTATTCTCAAAACAATTACTATTCTCAAAAAGCAATTCAATCAGTTCTGATAACGCTATAGTACCACACAGAACAAATTTATTGTGTGAAGTCTAGTCTTACATACCTATTTGTACTGTATACATTTCCAAGATAGCATGGAGCTATATAATAAAAACTGTGATCAAGCTTGAATTGAGCTATCCTAGTGGAAAAGCCAAGCCCACTAACAGCACACTGCAGCACAGGCTGTTGTCCTGCTTCTGACTTGCTAGCACATTAAACCATCTTTCTAGCACGAGCAGGAGTGAAGTTAGCAAAGCTGAACACTTTACTGTAATCTCCGTTGCTTTAAAACAAGTGTAGACACCAACTACCCACTGACCAGACTCAGTGCATTAATATTTACATGCCACAGAACAAGCTGGGAAAGAGGCATCTCAGCTTAATTTTTATGCTCTTTACCTTGCACTGGCAGAGGGTGCACTCTGTGCCGTGCTTAATCCAAGAAGATCCAGTGAAGCGAACAACATTGGTTTCATCCAGACAGGTTTTAGTGATGTCGTTGCGAATGGTGTCCGCTTGGCAGGGGTCAGTGACACAGCGCGGGCAGCACTCATTCTCGGGGAGGACGCTGAATTCACAATCCACCTCCGGGCATGGCAAGGGCCAGCAGTCCACTTCGCCTTGCTGTTTACAAATATTATGAGAACAAGAGAAGATTATTAGCTCTTATTTTGTTTCACTACCTATTCATCTGACTCAGTATTATGTTTCTTAACTGGTTAATTTTATCCATCTAGTTCTATTCAGAAGTCAGTGCAGAGCGCACCGATATTCATTGCTTGTGGGAGACACAGCAAGGCGGGTGCTTTTTTCTGCATGCTATTCAGGAAGTGTACTAGATTTAACTTATTTTAATACACTCTGCATCAACTTGCAGCTGAAAATTCTCCATAAACTTCATGAAATACAGAATATGGATCTGCCTTTGTGAAGTCCTACTTCTGCAAGTGACAGAAGCCATAACATGAGTGCTTCGAAATCTCCTGTTTCCCCTAGTTCTTACTTCTATTTGAACTGCTGGTTTGCCATAGAAAGCCCTCAAATGTTCAGGTCCGGATGGGCTTTATCTTTGCCACCATTACAAATGCACTGGCTGGACTAAGGGCGTCAAGCTACCAGCAGCCCAATGCAGCAGGGAACACCAGCGCATTTTCAGCGAGAGGACCTCCACGCACTTACCATCCGTTTTGGATGCTGCGATCAGAATACCTGAACTTCCAAACTTAATCATACTTTCTGCATGATGGCCTCAGTACGGTCAGAGTATGAAAAGGCCAAAGCAGAGACCTGTGCTGGGCCAGAATATTCTTAGGGGAAGTTACTGTATGCCTGTACACAAATCTAAAGATGTCTAATTATTCACGTCAGTTACTAGAAGTTGGGGTCAGCTCCCCTTCAACTCTGGACAAGGGCCAAAGTTTCAGACCTATTGGTCAAAGAAAAGACTTCACAGAAGTCATTAATGCATATTTCTTTTGGAGCAGGTCCATCTCTGATCTCCAACTTAGCTCATTTGAAACACAGATTAAGTAGTCTGGATTTAAGGGGGCAAAGAGAATAGCATTTGGTCCTAGGAAAGAAGTTTATTCACAAAAAATGTATCTAAGGCTTTGAGAATGATGAGTTCAATATCTCCAGAGCAAAAGCTGAAAAAAATTCCCAGGGATTTGCCATAGCTCCAAATTTTTAAAACCAGTCACTGATCAACTGAAAGCAAGCAGGCTTTAGTTACAGAAGTGACATCGTGGAAAAAAAAGAAACATTTATTGTTGTAGGTTGTTTTGTTTTGTTTTTAAGACATTAATGAAGCACCTGGGAATCTATTTCATTGGATTTTAGCAGCGGTAGCCCTGAAAGCACAATGTCTACAGAAATTGGTTTCTGGCTGTTATTCATGATACCGGGACAAGGAGAAGCTGCTAGATGGACTAGCCTTTACATTTGGACATAACCTGTGATAAAAGCTAGTTGTTTTTATCTTGGGATTTTTTCTGTCACTTCCTGAGCGGCATTATGCAGAACAGTTTTTGCTCAGACTCTGAAATACATGCCTAGGAAAAAGATCACAAGCTTTGAAAGATTTTTTTTTTCAAAACTCATTTCACTATTTTGAAAAATGCATCAAGTCTTATTATTTCTTCTGTTACTCAGAACGTCTGAATGAATAAACAAATTTTAGTCTATGGGCGTCTTTGAAATTATCAACCGTGATCATAAATACATATTTAGAATTTCCTTATACAGCTACATTGGTCTTTGAATGAATGAACAGATGAGTGTTGCTTTGTAGGTGCCATATCCAAATGACCTCCACTCTTTGCTAAAACAATCTTCATGATTAAATAATTTCTATTATGTCTATTGTGTCAAAATGCATTTTTGACTGGAACTTGCCAATACTGACAAATATCCATGAAAACCAGATTTCGATTATACACATACTCCAGAGGAAATCAAGTGGATGCTAATGCACGAAAACTAACTATTCACAGATCAGAATATCTCATCTCCTTTTTCCCTCCTATCTCTGCTGCTGTAATCAGGAGCCTTACCAAACAGCGACACTGCTGACAGTTCTGTATCCAGGAGTCACCACTGTTGTAGGAAAGCTCCCCGCTCTGATGCAAACATTGACTGCTGAGCCTTGGATCACATTCAGGACAGCAAAATAGGTCAACGGTGGGATTTTCACAGTCACAGACCATTCGCCGGCACATCACATATCCACTCTGTTGTTGGAAGACAGGCATAGAGCAATGGCAGAAATGTGACCAACTCCAGCAGTACTTGTAGCAAAATTTGATTTTTCAGCATGATTCTAAGCCACTAGCAGCTCACAAGTTTTTCCACTATATGGTATCTTTGTCAAAATACAATTCAAACAGAGGCAGAAACCACAATACACACTCAGTAACTACCATAAAGTTTCCCTGTTGTCTTATATACATCCTTCATACAACCAACCTTCAGACAGCTCTCACCTAAGTTGATGAAACCTAAGGGCATCTTTCCCAAGGGTCAAATTTTAATGGATCGCGTTTAGTTTATGTCATTCTCATAAGGATGCTAGTCAAGTCTTGCTTTAAACTTCCAGACCAGTCCCTCTCTTCTGTAATTATTCACATAAGGAAAATGATAGGTAGTCTGAAATTAAATTCATGCCCATGAAACTTGAGCTGCTGAAATGCTCAGGACTTTGTCAGCAGTGTATTGGGCCTTCCTTCTCCATCAGCATTTAGCTTGGGATCAAGGTACCCACAGCAAACATTTGAGAAAGTTAAGCTGAATTCCTCTGCAGATACAGAACCTACTTCTATTTATAGCCATCTGCTAGAGACACTGGCGTCAGTCACCAACGCCGAGATGTGTCTAGACAGACAGTTTCTTTGCATGAAAATGCCTTTCCTCCCACCCAGAAAACACAGGTGGCATCTCTGCTAAGAAAATAGTACTATCGTCCTTCTCCCAGTGTCATATAACAAAGCTCCCATGGAAGTTCTGCTCGTGCAGATTGGAGAGAGAAGCTCTCCCCAAAACCGTACATAATATATAATTCCATTTTTCCTTAGCACCACACGCGCACCTGAGAAGGCAGCTAAAACAGGAAATTCACTTGAATCACGACACTCTTCCCTTCATCCCTACCACCATCTTGCAGAAGCAGCTAGTTCTATTTCTACTAACCTGGCACGAGCAGACAGAGCATCTGTCATTCTCCAGCACCCAAATCTGACCGTTGTGCTTGATTTTGTCTTCATGGATACAGTCTCCTGTGCAGTTCTTGCCATGGGGACATCGACAGTCGTACCCACCATCCAAGTTAAAGCAAACAGTGTCATTGGCACAGCTATGCCTTCCAGTTCCACATTCATCAATGTCTGCAAAAACATGCCATGTAATGCACTTAGACCACATTCAATTAACAAAAAAGTTCTTGCAGCAGTTGATGTAAATGATTCTTGGCCACTAAAGCCTTCAGCTGAAAATTAATTTGCACTTCACCAGAACAGGGAGAAATAACTTACAAGTTCACAAAAAACATTTTTCAAGTCACATCAACTTTTAAAACATGGTATTTTGAGTTTTCCTGTACATCTTTCTAAGTGAATGCTATTGAGTAGGGTAGTTAGAATGAAGAAATCACAGGAAACATACGAACAAAAATAATTCTCAGCTCCCTAAAGAGCATTAGTTTGTGGCAACCGTTCATGAGACATGTGCAGTTAAACATGAAAAAGTGCAGAATTTTGTTTCAAAACCTTTTGCTGGCTCTGTCTAGCACATTTGAGTTCACTTGCTGAGAAGTTAACGTGAAAGGTGAGGTCTGACCTATAAGCTCATTTAAGCAAGCACACCATGCTTTAAGTTGCATCATTTATTAGGGTGTGCAAACTAGAATATTTTAATTATTCAAGTTGCAGTGACATCTATAGCCCTTGTGTCTAGCATAGGAAATAAAGAAAAAAAAATTAACATCTCCAGGTAAATAACTTCAAAACAATCATATCTCAAAGAATTCAAGAGTACCTTTAAAGGCCTACTTCATCAAGGTACACACAATTATTTTGCAAGGGCAAAGTAGCAGCACACACTGCCTTCTACTTGAATAGTCTTTATTTAGCTTTTTCAGCTGTCGATATGGAGAAAAGTTATCTGGGAAAAAAGCTTTGAAAGGGCAAGAAGTAAACAGCTATATGCGATAAAACGTGGAAAACACTAGAAAAGTTCAATTCTACATACAATTTCACAACAGTCTGGCCCAAGCTCTTAATTAGAGTTCATTAGAAAGTAGCATTGTGATATTTAACTATCCAACAGATCAGTACAAGACAGAATAAGCAATATGGTCATGAATGTATCTTTCACCATCAGCATAAAAACTTAATAAAACACTCAGCTTTGGGTTCAACAATGGAAATGAAACCTCCAATTCACCTCAAGCACATTCAGTTTAAAGCAAAATAATTATCATTTCAATTCCAAGTGTGGCTGCAGTCAAAAAAAAACAAACCCAAGTTGCTAACATGAATGTGTTTTGGGATGAAAAACAGCAGGGAAATTATTAGAATTCCATTGTATAAATAAGCAGCATTGTGGGTTTCCTTCAAATACTGTGTGTAATAAACAGCGGCACCATCTCAAAAAAAAGTATTGCAAAATTACTAGGGCTTCTGGGAAGGATGAGAAAAATGTTATTTGAGAAGAACTGAAAAGAAATGGATTGTTCATCTCTAAAAGAACATCAGCAAGAAGGGATATAACAAAAAAAAAAAAGAATACTCCAGAGAAGGCATGTTGAGATCTTTTGTTCTCCATATTGCCTAATATGCAAGACAGGGGACAGTGAATGAAACTGAAAGACAAGAGATTTAAGTCTGATAAAAGGAAATAATTTTTCATATAATGCATAAACAAACAGGACACTCACTGCCACAGAGTGGTAAGAGGGGAAAAAAATAGCATAGCCAAAAGTGTATAAAGCTAGCAAGAATATTCATAGACTCATAGAATGTTTTGGGTTGGAAGGGACCTTAAAGATCATCTAGTTCCAACCCCCCTGCCATGGGCAGGGTTATCTTCCACTAGATCAGGCTGCTAAAACTCAATTTGCAATGCTAACAGATTTTGGAATACATTTCATGCGTTAGGGTCTATGGTGCCCTTATTTATGTATCAGATAATCCAGAACAGGCGAATCATCTCAGATCTCCACACCTTCTACCTCGCTATCTTCTGAAGCATCTGCAGTCGGCCACTGCTGCAATAGGGCAGAAGACAACTGGGGTCATGAACCTAATTCAGCGTGGCTGTTCACATGGCCCTGAGCAGCTGAAACGTCACAGGCACATCAGACAGGGAAGCCCATCCGAACAGTAAGGATACATAATTCACAGAACAGAGGGCCCGGCGGAGGCTGTGCAGTCTCCAGCCTTGAAGGTTTTTAGACAAGTAGCCAGCAGGAA
>NW_009219844.1:25691-51043 GCF_000690835.1 Fulmarus glacialis
GCAGAGCAGAGGGATGGAAGAGCTGCTCTCTCCTTCCTCTGTTTTGTCTTAAATCCATACTGAAAGTAATACAGTCTGGCAATTTAAAATTAAGATCTCCATATACTCAGTCTAACTGGTTTTAAGTTATGCAATAAAGAGAACAAACACAAATCCTATTTAAACATGATGATTAAGATTAACAGCAGGATTCTCTTTATCATTGAAGTAATTTTTAATAAAAGACTTTCCGACACTTGTGTTCATTTGTTTAAAACACTCTTTTGTACAAAGCTTTCACGTAGCTAGTGTCATAAATGAATAATATCACTTCTCAACAACCTGGCCACTTAACTGAAAGCAGCCATATTTAATGAGACACTTGGACGAAGTTCAGCTGTCATGTTAATAAGAACAGTTTCCTTTAAACAACAAATAGTGACCCTATAAACACGAAGTCTGCATTTGGCACTTATGTACAAGTGTATTTCACAATTTTCCCGTGAGGAAAACGCTTCTGTTGTTTTTCAACATGGTAACGGTTAGTGCACTGTTACTGAAAATAATTGAGGTTTCATCATTGACTCTGGTATTGGGCCGAGCTCATCCAACACTGAGAACTTATAAAAAATCCCAACCTTGTTTTTTTTCAGTTGTTTGATTCATGAAAATAAATATTCTGCATAGGGCAATTTAAATATCCCTGGTCAAAGCAGGAGCTATTTAGATTTCGATTCTAACCTAATCAGAAACAGCAGTGTGTTTATAACGCAGCAAGAGAAACACAAACCTTGCATGCATGAAATTCTCATCTGCATTATTCATCCACATCAGACTTCAGGCATTATCTACAAAGAACTTGCACACAAATCATCCATACCAAGCAAAACTTCAGCTTTTTTACTTTGGATTTATAATGGATGGTGAATTATGTTACTGAAATTTTGTCTACAGCCATAACCAGCTCTCCAGTTTCCATAACCATACGGACAGGGTACACTGGCCCCTGCGTCTTTTGTGTCTGAAAAAGGGAGAGGGGAGGATTACAGGTTGCATATTTCCAGTATATCCAGCCACAGAGGCATGTTATTATCTCTCCCATATTGTTTTTAAAAACAAATAAAGAAACAAACAAACAACAACAACAAAAAAACCCCAACAAGTAATTCACTTCAGGGTATTTACAACACACTGCTTAGGAATCAAGCAGCTTGAATGTTATGACATCAGAACGTTAAGTCTCAAAACACACGGAGGTCTGCCTCAGAAAAAAACAGAAACAAAGTGTAACTAGTTATCTAGTGCTAAATTGAGGACCAGTTCTTATTTATCTAATCGACACTAAAAATTGCAGCAGCTTTGATCTGGCACATCTTCAAGGATTTTCCTTTTCTTACCATCATCCCTGGGTACAACTTAATGTTGCAATGACAAAGGAGTACCATGGATGAAGAAGTAGTGATACATGTTAAAGAAAGCTAGGAGTTAATTGTATCACAAGTAATTTCGTGCCTACACAGGAAAAATACTGGACTAAAGCTATACAAAATGGTGACAGTACCTGGAATGACTAAACTCCATTTGTAATATTTGACAGACTGCAAGGGCAGAAAACTCCAGAATTTCAATTGCCCCACCAGGTTGTGACCCAAGGCTGTATTTAACAGATTTACTGACTGTTTCTTGGAACAGATAGTCAAAGAATCCCAAAGGGACAAAGCACCATTTGACTTGGCCCTGAGCAGTGTGCAGGGCTCCGATTCAAAATGTCTCTACTGAACAGCTACTCTGTACTGGTTACCAACAGTGACCACGATGTACGCAAGTTCAACATTCTCAAAGGAATTTAAAAGGCTGCAAAAAATCTCTGTGGTAGTGCTTTTATTTTCAAAGGGGGAATTATGTTAAAATTAGTTTTAAAGATTAATTAAAACTAGTGGCCAAATGGATAAAATGTTTTCAGACAGAAAGAAGATTATTTAAAGATACTATATTATAGATTCAGAGTAAACATATACGATATTAATGAAAAAGACTTTAAAGGGGGGGACACATTCATATAATGTACTATTTTTATTTGAAAACTTCATGAGCTGCTTTGCACAATACACACTCTTAATGTGTAATGTTCCACACACATAGTGCCATGCAATAAAAGAGGTCGTTGACTCACAGATTAATAGCAGGTTAATTAGTAAGTAATAAAAGGCAGGAATAAATGGTCAGGCTGTCACAATGGAGAGTTGTCCCAGGGAAGTCCCCCAAGAATCTCTGCCAGAACATGTGCTGCCCAATATACTTAGTCATCTGGAGGAATGGATCAACAGCTGTTGATAAGAAAGTATTAAAAACAAAAAATTGACAGTGAAATATAGAAGTATTTCATGATATTGACTGAGTAAACAATAATATGTCAGATGAGATTCAATTGTAAGGTGCATGGGGAAATACCCATTCAAAAATCAAATCAGTCTTCTGGATCTGTTCTGGAAAGAGATCTTGAGGCTACTGTGGATAGCTCTAAGTAATGACAGCTCAATAATATTTTGGGCAAAAAACCACAAATACAATATTGATAATGACAGATGAGAAAACTCACAATAAACTCAAAAGGAACATGAACAAGGCACAATTAGAAAATAACCTGTGTACTCCTTGCTAGGTAGTGACAAAGGGCTCAGAGATGCATTCTGATATAGCTGCTGGAAAGTTGCAACTTTCCCTCCTCTGATGAGCTATCCAGACTTAAGTGCAGGACGTTCACATAAAGCCAAAAAAGATCTCCCCTGGACATGGTTTCCGAACAGAATCATTCTGATATCAGTTAGAGTGTCATCTATATAAAGAAAAGATGAACATCTCTATCATTGAGAAATATGCTGTTGGAAGAGATGGGTTGGGAGGGTGGACAGTTCCTTTGCTCTGAAGCAACTGAAGTTTCTCAGTTACTTTAGCTCTGGGGAGTAGCATTAGCTCAGCAAGGGGACAACATGAGGATACCTGAATACTTTTTGCTTAAGGCAACACAGGAAGGAGTGCATTCGATAGAGAGCCCAAGCTCTTCTGAGCAGAAAGTTTGGCTTCTGTTCTTCTCTGTCCTAAGTAAATCTACTGACTGATGTAATCATTCTTCAAAGAGCAAGTGAATTGTGAATAATTTATTCGTGACTTCATGCAAGCCAGCTGTCAGAGTGCTTAGCAGATGTGGAAGATGAAGAGCTGAGACTTCAGATGCTGGTAACACCAGCTTCACAGAAATGTTGTTTCCTGACACAGAAAATGTGTCCAAATTACTGTCTTATAAATGTAGTGGTCGAGTTTCTGTTGTATTAGTCCTTTTATAAAAGATGAGAAACTCTGCCAATTTTGTACTCTGCCCACACTCCAGAATATTTAAATACTAACGTGTCTCTATATCTGCCTTCTGTCTGGTGATGTTTAAGTTGCATTCCCAAACTCAATAATGAAGCCTTAATGCCGGTAGCTCTCTTTGGGATGGATGGAAGAAAAGTCAGTTTATGGTTTTATCTGTTGACCTTTTATAATCACGAATAAAGGCGAAAGGATTTCGATGGAGCTTTGTGAGTGTTAGTAAGTTTTCCTGCTGAACGTAGTGATTATTTCCTGTCTCCTTAAGTGCTATCAATAACACAGCTTCTGCTAAACATTACCAGCACTGTAGAAAGAGCTAAGTGTAGGACTGCGAACTGACAGCAGTTTTTCAACTGCAAGAAATTTCATGCACTAGTTAAAATACCGGATGTACTGTGAGATAAATTCAGACATCCTGACAGTCAGCAATTCCTCTGCCTTCCAGATCCAGAGACATGGATGCTGAAGTGACCATTTTGGACTTTGTTCATTCATTAAGGCTGGGGAGCATCCTGAGGCTTGTAATACGCCCCCATCCCTCATTATCCTGGATTGTGGAAAATATTGTTCAAGTAGAGCCCCAGCCCTCTGTGCTGTCAGGCAGCCTGCTCTATCACACAGAGAAGGAAGCGATTCTACTTCTGCACGCAGGACGGCAGAAGAAGAACATAACAACATTTCAGAAGATACACATACAAACAAACCCTTGCAACCAAAAAGATCCTTTTTGAATTGGGCATTCTAGATTGATGCTTCCCAATCCTTTCATTTGCACCTGTCTCATTTAAAGAATGTGGTACCTGCTGAGAGTGAAGGTATGTTCATCTTATATTCTATAGCAACAACAGCTGGTACCTGCCAGATACTCTTGGTAAGTCCTAAGGGGCTGCATTAATTACGTGAGCTATTCTTCGGACGTGGAAGTGTGCAAAATGTCCAATAGCTGATGAGGTATAACCTGCACTATGCTGGTGCAAACCAATACAGCTTCTCTCTTCAACTGATTTTGGAAGCTTTTAGACATTGCAGGGGACAAATTCAAAGGAATCAGGATCTTACACAGAACTGCAGAGCAAATATTAACTAGGCCTGAACATTCTTATTTTAGGATTTTGCCCTCAGTGGTTCCAGTTTTTTAACGCAATGAAGCTTGAGGCTGCAATACCTCCTGTCTTAGCCCAGCTCCCTTTTATGAAGTGGCACATGAGAGACAACCTTCAGAGCACCAATAAGACTGTGTAAAGAAACTATAAAGAAAAAACATAGGGGGGCAAAGACAAAGGTACCAGGTAATATACCATGCTGAATGCTATATTTACACATATATAAAATTTAAGACTTCCCAAACCCATGCAGTTCTCAAAGACTAAGCGGCTGATCTTTCACCACTTTTCTGGAAATAAGATGATGCATAACATAATTCTATTTCCAAGGGAAAAGCAGCAAGTGCTGCTAAGAGGTTGAAACCCTACAGCTGCATTTCCCATCGTTTCTCTCAGTAATTGTTACAGAGACCACAGGTCTACCCAGAGGAGTATAATGTGAAGCAAAACTAATAGCAAAGGAATCTCTAGGTCTTCCATTGCCTGTAGGTACAATAAAATGGGATTATGAATTTCTGCATTTGAGTACATTAGTCAAAATACTCAATATTCTCAGTCGTGCCAAAGAAGCAGCAGTAGCCAAGGTCAATATATGTGTAAAACAGGCAATTTAGCAACTATTATTTCGTTATCAAGCACTGACAAAGTCTAATGCCACCAAGGAGTCCACCTCTAGCTAGGAATTTTTAGTACGATGTCCTAATGGGACCATTTCCTGTAAAAGAGGTAGGTGCAGTTTTGGTATTCTGTTAAAATAAGGTTTTTAAGGAAATACTCCTGTGCTTCTGTGATCTTAACAGAGGTGTTTGCACCTGAATCTTTAAAACTGGAGCCTTTGCTGAAGGGAACAAGTTTCTGACTAACACTGATCACAGAAATGCTTTCTGTAGTACTATCAGCACATGTCCAGGGGACACAGACAGACCCAGATTTGAGGCAGACCATATAGAACAATCAAGAAAGAAAAGATTTGAACCCACACTTCCTTGGCTTTTAAAGGTTTTCTCCACTGAAAGAGGGAACTTTCTTCAAAGCAACTAAAACTTTCAAAAGATGAGCCAAAGACAAGCCTATTATGCACTCCATATAAACACTACTTTGAAGTAGTCCTCTTAGATAGCAAAATGGACAAACCCTCAAAGAACATTTCCTAATCCCCATGAAGTTTAAATTCTTTGCTCCCCCAAGAAAGAAATCAAGGCAAGCCCAGTTTCTCTTCGGTGTAATTCACCACTGTTCCTTCTACAGTTCTACAAGCTGAAGCACTTGCACAAGCCAGAAAGGTTCAGAGGACACTGGTCCCGGATGCAGCAAGAAGCTCATACAGCTGCAGGTGGGAAGTGGAGAACTGAGATTTGAAATCTGAGATTAGTATAGCCTGGAAGCTGCTCCCCCATTACAGTAAGTGTCTGAAAGACCATCCACCAACAGCTCAATCTAATTACCTCTAACTAGGGGATACTGAAGAAGTGACAAAAGAAATCCATTTTCTTATGTCTTTAAACCCAGGAGGGGAATCTCTCACACTGGAAAGATCTGACAGCTGAGAAACCAATTGCTTTTGCGCTACCGCGCTCTGCTACTGTAAGTTTAACTTTCCATACCGCAATGGACTTTAAGCTGTCTCTTCATACCTTTTTCAGGTTTTATTTTCTGTCTGAGACACAATGTCACAGGCTTCAGTGCAATAAAAAGTGATGTAGTAAGACTAATAAAATATCTAACCTTTCTCCCCATCTCAAGTTGCTATGTATTCCAAAATTTGGAGCTGCAATCAATCAAACTGAAAGTGTTCCACTGTTAGCGACTAGGGTTATCAGCAATGAAGATAGTTTCCTGTCATCTGTGATATAATTCTAATTACTTGTTATCCTCTGTGTATGTTTAATAAAGAGCTGCTGGCGCTTTGTAGAAAAGGTCAAAACGTGCTAATAATTGACACTTCTGCATACATGTAGCAATCCCCATATTCCTTTTTCCTTGGCTTTTCATTTGCTTAGAAATTGCTGCTTAATTGTTGCTTGTTTGCACACATCTTAACAGAGTCACTTTGTACCACTTATATCTCTTGAGATAGCATGTGCCAAACCACTATCTTCTACCCACAAGACAAATGTTATATTGACATTGAAGATAAAACTTGGCGTATTGAGAATATTTCCATAAATGCCTGGCTAGTGTATTACCTGTGCCGCGAGTGACAGAAGGGCAACGTTATAATCAGAGGGATCACAACTTCTTCCTTGCACCTTCTTGTCCTAACACCTGGCCAGCTAACACTGACATTTAGTTAGTTCTTGACAAAGAAAGCTCAACTTATGAAAGCAGTGGCTGACTCAAATTGCTGATTCCTCTTGGGAACACAGGCTTTCAGCAATGGTGAAAATGTGTTGAAATAAAGTATTGATGATGGGGATACCGAAAAGGTCATTCTCGCTCCTGGAGAACTCTCTGTGTGTCTGCCTTAGTGAAATTAATTCAATTGCTTCCCTTTGGGACTGATGCAGCCCACCAATGTGAGTTTAAACAGCAAGGTAGGAAAGCTTACACTGTGTAAGCACTGAATATTTCAGCACTCAGAGACAGAAGGGTTCTCCCTTCTCCTAATTTTGCCCTAAGCAGTCCATGGCAAAACAGACTGGTTTCTTCTCTTATTTAAGAGCAGCAGCATGCAATATCTTAAGAGCTGAATAACATCCCATACTAAGAGACCTGCATCTGAAAATAACTGTTTTCTTACTAACCTGCTGTTCTCTCTAACATCATTCATAAACAAAAAAACCCTTCCCATCTCCTTGTCCCCCCTGTCGCTCTCTTGTCCCCTGCACCTTGCCCCAGCCCTAACCACTGAGCTTCCCAGTTTGTAAGGTTGTTCTTCGAATTGCAACTTTCTATGAGCAGTTAGCCTATGCACAGGAGAAGCACCGCAGTATTAACCCAGGTGTGGGTAAGGGCATTCTTTGCAATGGGAAATATTTTCATCACAGACTATTTCAGTGTACGAGGAATGAAGTGGAGAAATTGAGGTGTGGATTGAGGCCCATTTCTACATATGAAGAATCTGACGTATAAACAGATTACTATGGAATGACAGATTACAGTGCATGCTAGCAGCCCGCGGGAAATCACTTATGCAAGGACCGTGCACAGAAGCAGGTGTAGGGCCAGAGAAACTGCGTTTTAAGCACCATGCCTGACTTTACATAGTATCTTAGCAAATCATAGCAACGGCCACTAATGCTCCACCTATATGTTAGGAACATTCGTACTTTATTTTCTTTTGCCTTTTGTTTATGATGCTTATTTAGACTACGATTGCTTTGGGTCAAGTTTAACTTCCATTGATACAGTGTCCAAGACAATACGTGACCAGTACTGTCAGAGATACTAGACATTACTGCAAGGCAAGTCATACCACTACCCCACCTTTTTTAGGTACTGACCTTCACAGGATTCTCCACGTGGTGAAAACATCCCATTGTCATGGTAGCCGTCTCTGCATTCGCAGTGGTACCAACCAGGCAGGTTAATGCAGTTAGCGCGGCTGTCGCACTGAACAAAGCCATCTGAGCATTCATCAATGTCTGTTTAGTAAGAACAACAAAAAAGAAGGGAAAAATTCACACAGAGGAAATTGCTATATTCATCTGATGAAAGAACAAGGTCTCTGGTATTTCTGGGTTTCACAGAAGTATTTTGATTACCAACACTTGAATTTCCAGATTTATCCAGAGAAAAAGTTTTGAATCATTTCTGAAAAAGGACTTTTGCTAACAGTGTTGGCCCTGCTAACAGTGGCACTTCTGCTAATCCCAATTTACTCTTTACATACTAGCAACTCATTTTGTCACAATACATATAAGTAATCTGACATCTGTGCAAGTTGCCCACAGTATGAAGAAAGGAACTGGATCCCAGTTCAAACAACAAGGTGTTAACCCTTTGAGTAGTGCAGGCTGCCTGATAAACAAAGATTGTTTCTAGGGGCATATCAAAATATTAAATACTCACTCTGGTCCTTGCTTATGCTTTTGGTGACACCGATTTTAGGTTAGCAGGGCTTCTCTATCTCATGGAGTTCCGGCTGACTTACACCAGCACCTCTGACTCTCAGCATAACTAACTGCAGTCTCCTCTCTCACCATCAAAAAGAGCAGCTGGGATTCCAAACAAATGCTTGGACCCTAAAGATGAAATGCAACACATTCTCCTCCTCCTGACAATTCCTTTGGGATGTGTGTTTCTTAAAAGAACAACTTCCACTGACTAAACTTTACAGTAAGAACTCACCATAGAATGGATTTCTGGACGTACTCGCTAGATCCAAAATCCACCAAAGCACGTTCTGCAGACAACTGAACTCATGGACTCAGCAGAGATGCAGAGAACTTTGTGACATGTTCATTTCCAGTGCCTTCAGTTACTGCGTAAGCCGTATTAGGGAATAGGTCCCAGAATATGAGTGTTGTTAACAGTTAGGGAATATCAGGAGCATGGAGTCAAACAGGGATAAAAATGTGTCCTTTCTTATCAGATTCATCACATTATCACTGTGTTTTACACCAGGAGTAGCATATCTATTTGAGCAGCAAGTTGATGAAGAGGTGCCTATGGAACTGGCACAGAGGGAGACACAACATGCGCAAACTGCCTTCCGAAACAAAAAGCTCTGACCTCCCCGCGCCCTGCCGTGACTTTGAATAATGAATAAACCCTCAATGTACTGGCCATTCTGGCCAAACTACAATAACAAATTAAGGCTCAAACTCTTAAAAGTACCTCAGCAGTTGGTCTAGTCTCCTCTGGGATGCGGATATGAAGAAGAGGTGTGTTGTGACCACTGAGATATATGTAAAATATGGCAAAATTCTGCCCACAGTCCCTGTTAGCTCCCATTTATGTCATCTGTTACTTTCATAGGAGAAAGTGCAAACTGGCTAAGAAAATCAATTGTGAGCTGCAATAAGTAACAAATCTCTTTTCTGAGAATACTAATGTGTGCATAGATAAAGACAGACTCACTCTAGTCTCTTATGAAATCTATTCAAACACAAACTTTTAAAAAACCCAAGGCTTCCTTATCCATCGAAAACACTTTGTTCCACATTTGAAGGTAAGAAAATTAAGTACTTGGGGGACACCTGCATAATCTATAAGGCATCGCTCAGTCACCCACATTTGGTTTTGAGTTGCATTTTTCTTATACATGCCAAAGGGTAGGTGGGATGTGCTCTGGGTATTTTATTTACATGCCAAATAACATCTCTTTGGAATAACCGTACAACCATATCATGAACGTATTGGTTTTTAAAAGCTTTATAGGTTCTTGATGAAATTTCATTAGAAATTTTCATTATCACGTCTCAGCCTGATTTTCTATCAACAGTCTCTCTGACCGGGTGCGCCTGGTATACATTACCAGTATTTATGATGATGAAAATTACCAGTACTCCTGCTGGAATACTGCACCAAGCATATATCTGGCCACTTTGTGTTCCACAAATTAAGTCATAAGTCTCTATTGGTTTAAAACACAGAATTTTCAACTCCACTATGAATTCCAGGATAATCAGCTAAGTAGTCCTGCTGCAGGATTGAGAAATGCCAAACCCCTACAACCTTCTGCTGTTCAGTGTGTCTCTCTCTAAATCAGTATAAACTCTGGCCTTTTTCTTGTGAGCAGCCAGGAGCCAGTGAGACCTCAGAGGTGTTTGAGAGATCAGAGGAAGATCAATGAAAATTATGTTACTGTAGTGAGAAAAGGTTGGTTTGCAGCCTGTGCCTTATCTACTGCTACTCACTCACATACCCACGGATTACTTAAGAAAAAGGAAAGAAACAGAAGAAAGGACTACAATATAGAAGTTCCCTTACCACTGGGGAATATGCAGCCTGGTAGACAGCTTGCCAGGCAGAACAGAATCCTAAGTGACCGTGCTAAATGCTTGGGATCACCTGGTCAGTACAAGATAACTTGCTGGGCTTGGCCAAAGCTACAAGCCCTAGAGCATCAATGAAGCATGTAAACTCAGGCTGAAAGAAAAGAGCTGTGGTTCAGACTTGATATGAATCTTCAATACTTGTTACTTAATAACATTCGTTAAGATGCTGGATGGCATATATTTCTTCTTTGGGAAAGTGGAATGTATTTATTGGTGATGAGGTGGAGAAAAGAGTGTGATTTAGGTCAAAGTAACAGATATGAATGAAAAAAACCCTGTGTTCCTCTCTTCAGAACAATTTATTTGTGAATCTATAAGCCTTATAATTATAAGCACAGTATTGCAGGCACAGGCTGAGTGCATTCTGATGAACTCACTCACTGATTATTCAGGAAAAACAAGCCTTGAATGTCACGCCAGTATTGGTAAACTGACAACAAAAGCAGCTTTTCTGTATTTATTTGCAAACTAGCTGACAAACCTATATCACAAAAAATATTACTTGGGATGAAATGCTTTTACAGATGCCAATAAACAAAGAAATACATTCTTCTGGTTTTGTTATGGCTGCATGCAAAGTTGAGTGGAGTTATGTAAGAAAGCCTATCATAAAAAGCGTGGACAGAAAACTCTGTTGGTCTTTAAGAAATGTCCTATTCTTGACAGATTGTTTGCCTGAAACCATTGCATTAGAACACCATTTCTGCACTGATGCTGAATAATCCATTACTCCTTACATGATTTTGCATCAAAAAAAAGAAATCCAAACCAGTTCTCTTCACCACTAACTTTTCAGTTCCTTATGCACAGAATTTTGTTCTAAATCTCCCAGCTAATGCTGATCATTAATTCTAGTAGAGACTTGCTCTATAATGGGACAAAACATAACTGTCGCAACTTTGTTGAACAAGAAAACGCAGCAGAAATGTGCTTTGCCGAGCCAAAGCACTGATTTCATGGAAAATTTTCTTGACATTTGGATAAAAGGATTTCTATTTTCAAATGGGCATAGCATGGCTCAGGAAGTGCTGCAAAAGTATCTACAACTGAAATTATCTTATTAGTATGGGAAAACCAGCCAGAAATAATTTTTGTCTATCCTATGGTGAAACATTCTCTGATGAATCATCTTGCAGCTGCTCAGTCAGAGGTGTGAGCTGACAAGAGAAGAAAAACTGATTGAAGTTTTGCTTGGCCAGTGGCTATGGTATATCAGTGGGCTATATGGAACATTAACAGCACTAATGAAGTCCTGTTTGATGCTGTACTAGAAAGGCACGAAAAATGAAATATTACTCTATAGAAGGAAGTTATTGAAAGGCTTTATACTTTCACTTATGAAAAAAATTGAACAAAATGTTTAAGTACAAGGAAAGGAAGGATGTATTTTTTTCAATAGTAGGTGATGACATTCTTAAGCAAATAGACAAAACAGACAACTTATTCTGAGTATGCAGGTTCCACTCTTTAAATAGAATATCATACATGTGATGGTCCAGAGCAAATGGCCTAATCCTGGCCCTGCTCCAATTTATGGCAGAACTCCCATTGACTGTCATGGAGGTGGCATTTTCTCCGTTTTTCTCTTTCCTTTTCAAATAAACAGCACAATTGCACATACCAAATCTGCCACCCACTGATAGAAGTGGCCAGGTTTGGAACAGAAAGTAATACCAAGACAGTCGCTGGAAGTAAACTTCACCCCAAGCTGGAGAGCAGCCACACAGCTGTACCGTAGCACTTCAGCACCACCTGCTCTGGCTGGGCTTCCACCCTCTGCCTGGCAGAAGATTTGCGATTTCGGCTCTTGAAACACTGTGGCTGGAGAACACACACCTGTGAGACTGACGAGCCCACAAAACACCAGGAACATGGGGACTCTCTCTACCCTGTGTAATTCATGGACACACTCATGGCAATACTGTACATACCCTATTGCCATAAAACAGGGTAACTGATTATTACACACTTGCATGGCACATGAGTTGGTTTTCAAATATTCGGGTTTTCTCCTGTGCGTTTTTCTTAAACCGAAATCAGCCAGTCTGCTTATTTCCGTATTTTGTTACCCATTTTTCAACTGGAAAAAACTTCAATTTTTTTTTTTACTAACCGAAGCCCACTCTAATAAAATAGACACAGAGTCACAGGTATTTTGAAAGTAAGTACTTTATACACCTAGTTCCCCTTGACATGAAAAAAACTTGCTCTCCCAAATCACCCTCTTTATACCTCAGAATCACTCATTTCCTGAACTGTGGCAACAGTTTCAGCTATTACACACCTTGCTCTGGGGGAGACTGAGAGAATTCTGCTTCCTGAAGAGTAAAATAAGATCATTAGCAAATTATCCACTGGTACACTAAGAAAAAAGGAAAGCTAGCTGTCTGATGAATATTATTAGAGAATTTCTGTATAATAAGAGCTTTTGAAGATTGAAAGTGGTATAAAATTGCCAATTTGAAAGATAGCAGCGCTCTTTCATCCAGCAACAGGACCAAGCTCTCTAATGTGGTCAAGCTGCACTCAACAAAGAAGCATGGCGTGAGGGAAGAGGGGGGAGTTATACCATTTTATATTACTCACTTCAAGACTGAAATATTAATCATCAAATCCTCCTCTCAGAAAAGCCTGTATGCCACCATCAAGTACAAAGTTACAGAGACACGGAGCACAACTTAGTCCAAAAAGCCTTTCTTTCATAAACTGCTTTATCCAGGCCAATAAAAACCAAAGCCCCAGTAGCCCTCTCCTGTCAAGAAGGCAACACCACAGATTGGCAGCTGTGAATACTTAGAATTTAGTTATTTCCAT
Source organism: Fulmarus glacialis (assembly GCF_000690835.1). Classification (NCBI taxonomy): domain Eukaryota; kingdom Metazoa; phylum Chordata; class Aves; order Procellariiformes; family Procellariidae; genus Fulmarus; species Fulmarus glacialis. The sequence continues at coordinate 38,902 of NW_009219844.1, forward strand.
CCTGGAAGTTTTTCTGGGACAGTATAATACATGGCACTTAGCTAAGACTGCCAATTTATAGAGACTCCCGATTGCAATAATCTGTCCCAGTGCTAATTGGGCTATTATCACTGGATATATTTATAAAGATTAATGAGCAGCCAGCAACTTCCATCATTTCAGTCACTACTGACTTAGGCTAAATTTGAGATCTTATTTCAAAGGCAACAGCCTTCCCAGCCTAATGCTAACCTCCAGAGCCACCCATATCCCAGCCCCATATACAGTACAAATAAAGTGCAAACACTGAAAGAGAAATAATTTCAGAAACAGATCACTGAAGAAGTGGTTTAGGGGACTATGAAGCTGTTTAAAAAGATAAATCTTCAATGTTTTTTTTTTCATGGGTACATTTGGAACAGTCAGACTCTGATATGTCTTTGCGTATGTCAATACATTTCCAAGGATTTTATGTCTGGCTTGGATATAAAAGACCATGTCACAACTATTCAGACTTATGCTCAGATAACAGAATGCCCAGTAGGATTAAGATGATGTCTGGGTTATCTGATTTCAGTAAACACGTATGCAAGGGGGAAAAGGCCTTATTCAGTAGGACAAAATGAAAGTTCACTGTACTGCATAATGTATCTGCTGTCAAAACTCAATTTTCTGGAGTAGCTTTGAAAAGGGTTCATTATCTCTACTGCAAGTTCTAGAGTCCCATCTCTCACATTTAAGAAGAGAAAAGTGTTTGTGTTGGGTTTCATGTGACAGCAGATTTCTAATATGATGATACTTGAGAAGACCCTGCTGTTCAATCAGACCTTTGATTTGAGATCTTATGCAAAAACCAGGTGCAGAAATTTAAGAGCCTGAAACTAGTTCAATATACTGGGGCTATCTTGTTAAAACAGAGTATCAGCTTTTGGGATTTCCATCCCACTACATTCCCATATACCACATGCATGTAAATATCATACAGAGGAATTGAAAAAACCAAGAATACAGAAGCTGAGCTGAGGTTGCTGAAATAATCCAGGAAGATACCAGTTACGCCAGAAAACCAAAGTTGTTTGGAATGCCTTTTAAATCTGTTTTGTAAAGTCTGATCAGATCCTTTTTTCTAACACTGCTGCTGATTCCCAAAGAAACTTTCTTCCTTGGTCAACAGAAGTCCTAGAGCCTGATTTTGTTTACAAGCTCACTCTCACTTGTTCAGCTTCCAATAACTCTTTAAAGATACGATAACATACCGTGAGTACGAGGACATGCTTTTCACCGTATGGGTTCTCACATCGAAGTCCCCATCAAACCATAGAATAGTCTTGATTTTCACTGCATTTGCATCCCAACATTTCATTCAGTTACAAGTTTAAATCATGAACAGCCAGATTACAGCTGGCCTGTGGGGCACAGCAAAGAGAAGAGTCACCCACAGTTTTATCCTAGCATAACATAGTTCCATGAGCAAAAGGACTTTCTCTACACAGCATTAGAAACATCAGTTATCTCAGATACAGCCTTCAGAGAAGAGTGAAGACCATGGCCTTTTCCCTCCCTGCTCCCCTGGACAATGAATTAGGCCCATGTTGGAAAAAATGCATTTTGAATGCCTTTGGAGTTGCTCCTTCTATCTCTACACCTCCCAGATCTAGTAGAAATTCTGGCTGAGTCACCTTAAAACCATAATTTGGCTCAAAAGGCAGGAAACTAGAGCTGGGGCAATAAATGTCATGTTAAAAATTGCTTCAACAGGTTGAGTCAGTGCTGCAGATATGTTCTTCAGTAAAAATTTCCAACTGTCATGTTGCATGAAAAAATAACTATTGTTAAAACAGGTTTTTTGGTTTTGGTTTTTGGTTTTTTTTTTAAATCCTAGCAAGAGCATGATCACATTTTTTAAAGTACCCTGTCCATGGAAAACTAATTTAGTTCCATTAATGAAAAGGAAGCAAAATGTGATTGAGGGTGTAATACGGAATTATAGTTCATTAATTCTTCAAGTATGTAATTTTCCAGACTCCTGATCCCCCATTGATTTCTGCACACCCCCATAGGTCCTGCTAAATGCCAGCAAAAAGAAATTCAATCGTGTTGTTATTTCATGTGTGGCAGTGGCGGCGCTCCAAAATTAGATAGAAACGTTATATGAAAGGGAATTTTCCACTGACTGCTTCACCATGCAGCCCTGTTAACAATTCTTTTTTGTCAAAAATTGATCAATCACAGACCCCACCGATAACTGAAACTATGACAGTCTCTCATTACACACCCAGTATCATCAAAGGATGTGATATTTGTAACAATTGAAGACAATAATTCAAGAACTCCTAATTAGCCATGATGAGCTAGGTGCATCCATGAATAGTGTAAAAAAAAAGAATATATTTTTCAACAAGATTCTGGGAAACTGATTGTGCCAATCCCCATTAGAAAGACTAATTGAGAGGTACTGGGCCTCTCTTCCTGGTCATTGACAAAGATGTGGTTTTGCTTTCACTTTGTCCATCATTCTCAGTACAGCACTTCATTTTAATTGTATCACATGCTTCTGTTTCCTCATTAGCCCTATCTTGAAAATTAATTATTTTCTTCAAGATAGCAAAAGCACTTTTATACCTTGAAAGACACTGACAAACCCATTTTAGATACCTACTAGTGTTTGAAAGTTACGTAGTTCCATTTGCACATGTTAGAAATAGGACTAACACACTGGTGCTATCGTTAAATGTGTCAGTTATTGGGTAACAGTAGCCAGGTCCTAAGCAAAAGTGAATTAATTTGTCTGAAAAGAGAAGAGCTAGTTTGGCCAGCTGTTAGCTCTTTTCTAACGGGTGGGAAGGAAGGCTTTACTTGCACAGTGTGCTGACCAAAGATCTTGAGTTTCCTCCAGTGAGGAGTCAAGTCAGTCATAACCTGAGTTATGACTTTTACATCTTTGAACCAAGGACACAACCAGCACATTCTCAGCTTAGTTTGGGTTCAGCTTTGCAAAAAGTTGTTTCAGATCAGCTCTGGTATGAATTACAGTAAATTTCCAGTGATTCAGTTCAGAGGCTATTTAAGGAAAACAAAAGAACCCACAAAGCAACTCAAACAAAATTTTGTCTAGGAATTGATTTGACACCCTGATTTAAACTTGGTTTTCTGCTATGGGCTTCTACCCTTTGGTCAGGGTACCACACATATTATACTCGTGCTTAAGTTTAAAACATTTTTGCCTAGATTTTCTTACCAGTGACTTGTTACCATGACTCTCAGTCCATATACCAGTGACCATTAATTTACGTTGCTGCTCCTGAAGTGTGAAATCATGTAGAGATTGTACAAAATTGCTGAAGCACAGTAAAGGAACAAACCATACTATTCCTTTGCTTGGGCTATAAACATATCATTGGTATATATCTGCAGAAACTGCAGACTCCCTCATGTTGACAGCAAGAAGAAGGGCTCCAAAGGGATATGGGGCAATGATTGGCAGTGTTATAGATTTTAATTCCACTAATAGTTGAACGGCTCGTAATTCATAAAAAAGAGAGCTTACAGTGAGTGATTAAGGTCCTCCTATATCCCTTATATAACAGAAGTAAAGTCTATTATAATGCTGCCCAGCTGCACTATTCACATTCTATTTATAGCCCACTGTATTTTAAGAACCTAACTGAAATTTTAGTTTTCATGTTTAGTAAAGGAGGTTCTTTCCCGCAGCAAATAATAGCTAAGTAGTGGATGCATTTTGATGTTTTTAATAAATAACAAAAAATCCTGTCACCTCAAAGCTCTTTTGTAGCACTCCCCTTCCCTGGTTCTCTTGGTTTTTTTAAGCTGCTACATATAGGATTGTAGTGTTGCAACAAGTTCAAGAAAATATAAAGAGAAAAAGATAAAAGTACTAGTATTTGGCTCTTCAGCAGAGAAAAAATCTTTTGTTATTTAAAACTGACAAGGACTCTAAGGGAGGAAAGAAATAATATGCATTCAAGGAACTGTGTCAGGCAAGGAAAATGGAGGGAGAAAAAGACACAGAAGGATGAAGCATCTTAAGCTACAAAACAGAAAGAATGAGGTAAGTAGGGTTCATACCTAAATCCAGAATGCTCACCAAACTCAGTATAGGCATTTTTTGCTTAATTTCTGTCAAAGATTTACTTTGTGAACAAATATAAGGAAAAATTTAAAGCAAAGTAAAACTTCCCAAGCTTCTGAAGTTGCCAGCTCTTGTCTCACTGCTCATTTTTGAGCTTATTTTTCATATCTGAGAAAAATTCAGGTGGTAACAGGGATTAGGGTGACCTCCCTTCCAGACGCTGCAGCCAAGCAAAAAGCATTTCATCCACAGAACCCTGGCTTTCCTCTTGGCTTGCTGCAGATCTCGTTTGTTTACTCTCATAGACAACTTTTAAACCTTTTTCTGCAATTTAATGAGCTAGCAATTTTAGAGTATGTCCTTTTTGAAAGTCAAGGGAAAAGTATTTTCTTCGGTTTTATGAACTGGCTGCACTTCCCACTCAGAAAAAATATGATATAAACCCCACCATGTCTTCTCTCAGATATTGATGTATTTAAACAGAGGAGCAAGCGGAGCAGAAATGAGATGACCTATATCTTATCTGGACTTTTGCCACTGCCTTCTTATGCAAACCTTGTCTCCTACTCAACTTTCCCCATGTGTCTTGATTTCCACATCTGTAAAATGGGGAGAAAGTGCTTCTACCAGCTCTCTTTTTTTTGTGAACTCTGGGTGAAGAATTTTAAGTAACAGCGCTGATTCGGTAAGTACCACATGTGACAATGCCAAGGCATGGTTTGGGGAACGGTAACACACCGAGGAACAGGAACTACAGAAGAGGCCAACATGTTTTGGGGAGGGGTGAGAGGAAGAGCACTGAGCTGTAGAGATGAAAGCTGCACCCCTGCCTTTACTCCCCCACCTGCTTTATTGGGTAGCACAGACAGATCATAGAAGTCACAAGGACACTCACTGACAGTGATTTAAGTCTTGCATTATTTGTTTCAAACAGATCTCATAATGTAGACCACAAGTGGTGTTTTTTGTAAAAATACAAGTCTCGTGTACAGCTCTGCTGCACTCTAAGGATCTTTAATTTTTATGGATATTTGAAAGAATGGTTGAATATAGCACCAGCACGTGTAATTAACTTCATATTATTATATGTGTTCAGGGGAAATATTTGGAGAAAGGGAGGAGCAGTAAGCTATTTTGTACACCAGCATCTGGAATTTCAGAATCTCACTTACAAACAGCTTATCTATATCATATATGCCATGTTTGCAACCCATCTGCTGGCTGCATATGTGTATTTTTCTGTAGCCTGAATTAGCACTTGGAGCATTGTTAAAATGGAGCATTCCTTGCAGGAAAGGCTTGTTCTCCAGGGGTTAGCTGAACATCTCCCTAACTACAGTTTCTGAGACTGCCAATCATGTTTTCTTTTTCTGATTTGAACTTCCTTGTAATAGTAAATATGAAGACTTTTGGCTTTTACCGGCACATAGTTAGCTGAAATTTGATGGAACTATTAATTGTAATAACAATTCAAATGACACTTATTAATTCTTTGCTAGCTTTTTATCAGAATTGTGGAATATGCAGTATTATTTCTCTTCTCAGTAACAGTCCTGTAAAGTTACACTTAGACCATAAACATCACATGCCCAAGATTCATAACCTTATTTATGACTAAAATCCTTCAAATCTGTTAATTTTTTTCCTGAAGGAAAAAAAATTCATGCAGAGGCTCTGGGAGAAGAGTTTCTGCAGAGACTCTGTGCTAGAGTTTCTTGTTCTTCTCTCTGAAAGTATCTTCCAAATTCTTTTGGGCTGGGGGAGGAAAAAGAAACCTTAGCCACTTTACACCCTTTATACAAATGAATGGAGAAATCCCCAAGTCAAAGGGAACAGAGATGTGATGGCAGCCTGGGCAACCTGCATTTGTAAGCTAATTCCTACCAGATGATTGCTCAGACTCTACATAGGGTCTGCAGTTTACCGCTTTCCCAACTGATTAAGATCCCCATCAAATCTGGGTTGTTCCTCCCACAGAATGTAATCATTTGTGAGCTTTCGTCTTGCGTCTGGATGAATTCTCTCCCTTCCTTCAACCTTCACCTCTTCGTTTGAGCACATTTGTTTTAGGGGGAGTGAGGGACATGCCCTTTACCACCCACAATCCCTGGGAGCAAAGCAGCTACCGCATCATGCGTTCCCCACGCTGCTCTCTCCCTGCCTCCGTGGGACAATAGCATTAAAGAAGATGCCAGTTAAAAGAAAGGTACAGTCAGGAGAGAGTTAAAACCTTTGCCTCTTTAGTTTCTGCCAGTGTTTGCTCTTGTCTGTCTGCCTATGTTCATAAGAGCAACTGAAGCCCAATTAAAAAAGTGGAGATTGCAGTATTTGCCTCTTTAATTCCTTAAGATGTAATATATCAAATGCTTTGCAGTGACTTTAGACTTAGGCAAAGTCAACATATTTTTCATGAACTCATTTAAATAGTTTAGAAAAACGCATCACACTTGAGATCCTTATGGGGGTAAAGCCTCTTTTGAAATCAACCCTATCTTGACTTTTTTCAAACCGCAGTACACCTATTATTTCTTAAAGGTACAAGCACTACTAGCGACTTGTTTTATTTTTACGCATGTTGGACTGGGCAGCTATTCACCTAGAATACTAATTAGTTGTGGGGGAGGCAGATGATTTATGAATAAAGCTATGAATGCATTGCATGTTATAGTTCCTTCAGCTAGACTCTAACTTAATAGGATTCCTGCTCACCCAAGGCCTGACTTCAGAAATACACGAAAGAGTGAGCATCACAACAGCACGCTTCATGGTCCATGTTTTCCTTAGGGTTGGTCAGCGATACCAAAATGGTCTTGACCATCAATGGCAAAGACTCATTTTTGCATCCACACAAATGGACATTTTAGAATGACTCATTACAAGTTGTTATTATTGTTCCTTAATAGAAATAAACACGAGAACCTGGATCATATGCAAAGGCAGCTCATTAAAAGCACATAGCCCGCTATGCCAAGAGAACTGTATCAATTTATATCAGTTGAATACAAGGCCCAGTTTTGGTAAGGTGAAAGCATGAGAAGGAGATCAGTTAGGAAGACAGTTATTTTTATCAGGTTTGCCTAGAAATTAATCAGATGAGGAGTATGAAAAAAAAAAAACCAAAACCACAAAATAGTCACTAATCCTGAATTACTGGAAGATGGTTCAAAAATATAGTAGTCTATACTTTTGATACAATACCTTTGGCTGACTACAGAAGACCGTAACTAAGGAAAATGAAACATTTCATCAGCAGAACTCTATAGGGCTTTCAGTACCAGCTTTTCAGTAATACCCATACAGCTTCAAGCTGTGAGGTACAGAAAAAATCCCCCCCCGCCCCGCTCAGTCTTGGGGAGCTGAAAATGCACGGATATGAAGGCCATAATTTGCTTGCTTTCTTTTCCTCCTCTGTTTCACCAGACGTATCATATGAACAAAGCTCCTGACCAGAACAGAAGCTGTGAAGATGATGGCTCCTAGCCGCCTGATTTTATGTAAAGCATATCACAGGAGTGCAAGAATAAAAATATAGGAATCAAAAGTTACTTTGCACTCTCTGCTCTAGAGCAGCCAAACACGATTTTTCAGAGACTTTCTAGGAATTTCAGGTTTGACAGTATAAATTAGGCCTGTCTACCTGGAACAGTCACCCTCCATTACTGAGGATATTTCTCCCTATTAATCACCAGTCAGAAGTAGATACAATATATTGTGCCCTAAGCAGTACACCAGAAAACTATATTAACCAAACAAAACAATACAGAAGCATGTAAGCAGTGCGGAGGTCCAAATTCCTAGAATTACTGTTCTTAAAAACTATTTATTTGAAATAAGGCAAGCCAAAAGAAAAAAAAAAAAGAACGGATACACTTTCCAAGTACTGAAAGGACTTGGGGACACCACCAAGGGACTGGATCAGATGGTTCACTGGGGCACAGTTCAGTATTTGAAAACACTGAAGTTGAAATGCCAGACTCGAGTGACTCCAAAAGGCCTAACTTTCAGAATATGATGAATTCCTATTGCACATGGGATCTATTAAAATGTTTTACACTGCAAATCATGCTCAAGTACTGTTTGTTTTTAAAAAATTTATCCAGGCTCTACAGGTTAACTCAACATTTTCTTATTTCTGTGAATTGAAGTCAGCCCTTTAATGTAATTAAAACATTTCCTGCCAAAAGTATCCTCTAGCTTCTAAGTCTCAAACTTGGGATCCTCCCCCAAAATGGAAGCCTGAGTTCTCAGGTCACCAGGATCCAAGCAAGCCAGGTGGGCTATGAAAACTAATGAGCTATGGGAGGCATCCCTTCTTCCTACAGCTATTGCTCTGGACAGTCCATGCCTGTGCTGCCTTCATGTTCGCTCCACCACTTTCCTCTTGCTCCCTTCTTTTGTTTCCTCCTTCATTAAAAAGCCCAGCAACCCCTTAAGGATTTCAGAGAATAAAGTGATTAACCTTAACATGCTTTCTGCTCAAGGAGTTTGAATGTTATACTCATTTATTCCAGCATGCAACTGGTGTCCCCTCGTTAGACTATGAACTATTGAAGGGCACTCCCATTACTCTAGGTTTGTGCAGGACCTTGCATACTTGTACCACAAATTTGAGCCTTCTAGTATTATTGTTGTAAATCCCAATCCGACTATCAGTAATTTAAATCTTCATTGTAACCGACTATCAGTAATTTAAATCTTCATTGTAAAAACAAAACTGAGCAAATGGCAGATTCCTGAGTTGTTGAGAAAGTTTTGACTGTGATACTTTCATAGCTTACAGAGAATTTTGATTAGACTGGGGCCAAGAATTTTTAAGAGTTCTGCCAAAAGTAATTCCAGTTCTTACAGATTTGGTTCAATGCTCTATGGGCTTCAAATGCCATTGGTGTCACAGTTTTAGCTTCAGAGCCTACCTGGCCACAAGCTGATTGTGGTTGTTTTAGCTGAACACCAGGGATCAAGGGTTTAAATGGAAGCAGTTCTCTTGTGATGCTAAAAGTACTAAAATACTTCATTTTTGCAAAATCAGCAAAGTTAACAAGCTTCCTGGTTACTTTGACAAAGCCTTCTATTCCAATACCAGTAAAATTATTTTCCTAATAACTGGGGTATCGGAATTAAAAGATTTTCACAAGCTTCCTTTGGAACAGGAATAATAATAATAGTCTTCAATAATCTGAAGCCTGCTATTATTATGGTCAGTGCACGTGAACAAATTAATTTGGATTTGCTGAAAAGAGCAACAGTCACGCATGTTAATTATTTAGCTTATATAGAAAGTGGCACAAAACTCTAAAGAGATCTGGTCTATAACAATTATTTATCCAAATCACTTGTCTGAGTTGTATTTCACTATTTTGAACTACAAATATTAAGCACAAAGTTGCAAAAATTTGTTTTAGCAACACCAAAATTCTTTTCCTTCTCCATGAAGTACTTGCAACACTTACGCTATTTTGTTTGAGCTTTCCATATGTGGGGGAAAAAGGGGGAAAAAATAGAGATAAGAGCCAAATAATACATTTTCCTTGGATTTGGCTGTTTCTGATAAGAGATCAGATAAGAGAGGGTGATCTCACACATCTGATGCTCACCCTTTTTTTCATAAATTCAGTTACACATTTAATTAAGCCAAGCGTTAGTAATAATGTATGGCTGGATGAATATAGAATCTGTAGGTTAAACTTTTTCTCAACAGTTCCTTTCAAAGGTAACAGCTTTGTGTGCCAGTTTATTTTCAGCAGTTTGCCACGGATTGTTTAATAGCAGGTGGACATAATTCCTGTGATATCCAAGGAAAGTTCATTATCAGGAAATGTAAGTTACAGCCAATCATCCATAAACAAAAACTACATCAAAACACTACTAGTAATGAAACTGCTATTTGATCTCATGCATAGTTAAAAGCGGTCCAGGGGAATACTCAAAGCACAGAACGAGTGTGGGAACTCAAAAAAGAAGCTGACAAGCAGCAAAAATGCAGTAATCTTGCATACATGCACTAGCAGATATGCATATATAGTAGGAGAACAAATCCACTCTCAAAGCTCTGTCATCAAATTAAAAGGGAGTTACAGCAATATCAAGCAGATCTAACTGGATCTAAAATAAAACACTTTTCAAATACAATTTAACATAGCGTTGAAAAATGCCTGTTGAAGAATTCACAATTTTGCAATCAAACAAGACAAGATCTAACAAAGCCACCCTGTGCTGGATTCTAAAATAAAACACTTTTCAAATACAATTTAACATAGCGTTGAAAAATGCCTGTTGAAGAATTCACAATTTTGCAATCAAACAAGACAGCATTAAGTCAGGTATTTTGAAAAAGTTTAACAGGCACAAATATTTTTACATTCCCTTGGTAGTCTCAGCTCTCTACACTGCTGAAGGCTGCTCTACTGGGTTAACTACTGCTGTGCCTTGTAAGACTTAAAATCTTTCAACACATATACCCCACCTCCCTAAGCCAACGAATGCATCCCCACATCCTTTGGGAAGAGAAACGGGAATTCTCCCATGTCTCATTTTTATGTTCTGGAGGTCGATATACCTGCACATGATTCTTACATCTGCTTCCTCATTCCACTGATCCATTTCCACAGGGCACAGGCCATGATTAATCTAAAAGGCTTCCAACAGATCATTCTAAGGCTTTGCAATAGCTGTTAACTGCAAGGCACTCCATAGTGAATACCTCTTCTCATGGGAATACCTGACTAGCAGTATTAGTTGATTCTTCTTGTTATGTTTCTGAGAGAGACGTGACTCCTGCTGACACCCCAGAAGCAAAAAATTTTATGAAACCCATTACAGCACTTAATTACACAGGGCTTCACTCCTCTTTGCAAAAGCTGCATTGAGTTTAGGAATCTGACCTAGCCTTTCCATGGCAGCAGACAGGTGAAAAGAGTTACAGCTGTGCCTGCAAACACAAGCAAGCTTCTGGTGCTAAGCCACTTTGAGTTCTGGGTGAATGGGTTTGCCCTGAAACCATGTTTCAATCTCAGGATAATTTTATCAGAAGACTTCTGACCTCTCCCATCAGAAGCAGGCTGTCCACTTCCTACTCAGCGGTGCCTTACCAGTCACTGCCTCTGCACCTCTCTGCTTTGTTGGAAGGCTTGGAGGAGATGTTAGTCCCATGACGTGGAACAGTACTTCTCCCCAGCCAACATGGGCACCAAGGAAACAGGCCAGGTCTTTGCCACACAGTAGACAGCCTCATCAAAAATTTAGGGGGATCCTCTGGACACCAACAATCCCAGCTATTTCAGCTCTGGTTTGTTCTTGGTCTTGGTCAATGGCCTGTTCTACAACATCAGCCTGGCTCCATAGGCAGGACCTAAGTACGGACCCCATCATCCCTCTCAGGCTTTGGGAGGAATATAGAGACACAGATGGCGTGTGCAGGGATGGGGTTTGGAAAGGTCATGGAAAACAATGAGGTACTCAATGCCTTCTTCACCTTGGTCTTTAGTGGTAAGATTTGCCTTCAGGAGTCCCAGGTTGCCAAGACCAGTGGGAAAGTTTGGAGCAAGAAAAATTTACCCTTAGTGGAAGAGGATCAATATTTAAATAAACTGGAAAAAACACAGGTCGATCAAACCTGACGGGGCGCACCCAGGAGTGCTGAGGGAGCTGGCTGGTGTCATTGCGAGGCCAATCTCAATTATCTTTGAAAGGTCATGGTGACCAAGAGAAGCTCCTGAGAACTGGAAGACAGCAACTGTCCCTCCTATCTTGAGAAGGGCAAGGATCCAGGGAACTACAGATCAGTCAGCCTCACCTCCATCCCTGGGAAGCTGATGGTATCCTCCTGGATTCCATTTCCAAACATATTAAGGACAAGAAGGTGATCGGGAATAGTCAGCACTGATTTATGGAGAGGAAATCATGCCTGACCAACCTGATAGCCTTCTAAAATAAGATGACTAGGTTGATGAATGGGAGGAGAGCAGTGGATGTTGTTTATCTTGACTTTAGTAAGGCTTTTGATGCTTTCATAACATCCTCAGACAAGCTAAAAAGTGCAGGCTAAATAAATGGACACTGAGGTGGATTGAAAAC